>NC_133658.1:12544209-12601289 GCF_037893015.1 Macrotis lagotis | reverse complement strand
AACTCTGCAAAATAACAAAAAGTCTCAATGTTAAAACATCCAGCAATGAACAGCTCACTGCCTCCTGAAGCAAATTATTCCAGTTTGACGTATCTCTAATTATATTTTTTATCTATTACCTTTCCTGAAGCTGAAATCCAATTATTTGTATCTCCTATCTATTGTTCTCAGTAATTTTCAAGCCAAACAATTGTAATCCTCATTTATATCAAAGCTCTTTAAATGTTGCTGATGTTCAGTTATTTCTGTCTGCACATGATTTCATAGACCATTACTTGTCTATACTGTTTATCACATTTAATTGGCATGGATACTAGAGCGATTATACATTTCTTTCTCCAGGAGATTAAGGAAAAGAGTGGTTAGATGGCTTGCCCAGGGTTTCATATATAGTAAGTGTTTGAGGCTGGATTTGAATGGAGATTTTTGTGACACTAGTGCCACAACTATTCACTGAGATATCTAGTTATTTCTCTTTAAATACTGCAAAATTGTCATTTCTTCTTCAAATCCTCGCTTCTCCACTCTAAATTGTGTTTCTCAGCTTGATCCTCTTATGAAAGGAACGATGGAAGAAAAAAAGAAAGGAAGGAAGGAGGAAAGAAAGGAAAGAGGAACTAAAGAAAGGAGTCAAGAAAGGAAGAAAGAAAGAGAAAGAAAGAAAGAGAAAGAGAGAGGGAGAAGGAAAGAAAGGAAAGAAGGAAAGAAAAGAGGAAAGCAAGGAAGATAGGAAGATAGGAAGAAATAGAAAGAAAGAAAGAAAGAAAGAAAGAGAAAGAAAGAAAGAAAGGAAGGAAGGAAGAAAGGTAGGAAGAAAAGAAGGAAGGAGAAGGAAGGAAATAAGCAAGGAGGAAGGAAGGAAAAAATAGGAAGCAGGAAAAAAGAGAAAACTAAAAGTATTTAAATTTATTCCTATTGAATTTCATCTTGTCATTGAAAAATGATGAAAATTTCCCAAACAAAAAGCAATATAATAGAAGGGTAAATAAGAGAACAAATTATTATGGAAATTTTATTGGAAACTATTTTCAATATTTAATTTTTTAAATTTATTTACAATTAATGGCATTTACAATAGTTTATTAAGATAGTTTCTGAAATAATAGAATCCACTTTTTCCCTATATAAACATGAGACTGGGGTTAGGAATCTGAAGCACGTTTGACTGATAACAGTGAAATTTGAGATGGATGTAAGAGGAAGAACAATGGCTGCAGTATGGCAGTAGATCAGTTATTTTGATGTTTGAGGGGAAAAATGATGGGTCTGATCTTTAAAAACTACTCAGTCTCAGAGCCCAGTGGAGAGTTTTATCATGAAAAACCCTCATAGGGAGAAAAAGACTCCTTTACACAAGAGTCTTGAGGTGCCCCTTAGCCACATAGGTTCTATATATAGGCACCTGGCTATAGTTAAATTTCAAAGGTGACCTCACTCTCCTTAGAATCCTTATGATAGGCAATAGATAGTAGTGGTTATTGTTTTGCAAGGTAGGAGGTGGCATCATTTTTTGTAACTATTGCTTTTGTTTTTATCTTCTTAGTAGTGGTTTTCTAAAAGTTTCACAATGCTATTCACAGTGTATGATAATATGGAATATACAAGATTGGTGCCGATAAACAATATTAATGGAATCAGAGTCCTCACTTCTCTGAGTAACTAGACTTTAAATGAGTGTTTAATTGGGTAAATAACTCATAGAGGCTCCTATATATGTGTCATACATGTCAAATTAGTTTATAAACTTTTGAAAAAAGAACTTTTCATCTGAATTTCTATCACTAGCCAATGCATAATAAGAATCTTACAAATTTTTCTTCAGTATTTATAAATACAGGTCAATTTCTTTTCTATGGAATACTAGAAAGTAAAGAGAGAGATATCCAATAGTAATTATCATGATAAACATAAACAACATTTTCACATTCTATATGAATCTTTTATTTATTTATGTGTCTATTTGCTTATTTATTTATTTATTTATTTGTTGTTTTGCAAGGCAATGTGGTTCAGTGAATTGCCCAAGGCCATACAACTAGGTAATTATTAAGTGTCTGAGACCATATTTGTACTCCGGTACTCCTGACTCCAGGGCTGGTGCTTTACCCAATGAACCACCTAGCTGCCCTGATTCTTTTATTTTTTAATCAAATAAACAAAAATATCCAAGATACAATTATTGAGGTTACTATGATTCACCTGTTATGCTGGCAATATCTCAAGGATATGTAGCCTGTAATTCGATCTACTCATTGAAGGAACTTTTTATTCTGGAGCTAGCTTAAGTGTGGTCACTCATGCCAATAGAAGAGTTATTCAAATAAGTGCAAGGAAACTCTTTAAAATGAATTGATGAAAAGACAAAAAGTTTTGATTTTGGAAGTACTTGCCACTATTGGAAACACCATACTGCTTAGTGGTCTTGTGCATCATGCACCACTTGGAAGTACAGCAAAGTCTATGAATCCGTTTTCAGAGAAATGATTTTGAATACAAAAGAAACAATAAGTAGATCAGAAGGAATCTAATCAAACTGTAACCTATGTGCATAAATGCATATCTATATGTGTGTGTGTTTATGTATGTGTGTGTATGTGTGTGTGTGAGAGAGAAAGAGAGAGAGAAGAGAGTAATGCAAAACAGCATCATAACAGTCATGCGTGAAAGAAAACATAGACTACTATCCTCAAAAAAAAAAGAAAACAAAAAAATAAAGTGAAAGAAAAGGATGCTTCGATTGAAATTCAAACATCAGCTTTCTGGGGTTGGATAGCATTCTTTATCATACGTCTTTCAGAACTATCTTGCATCATAGCATCCTGAAGACAGTTTTCATTCACAGCTGATCATCCTACAATATTCTTGTTATTTTGTTTACAGTGCATTTCCCATCACATCTAGCTCATATAAGCCTTTCCAGGTTTTATTAAGAGCATCCTGCTCATCATTTTCTTTCTTTGTTTCTTCGTTTCTTTCTTTCTTTGTTTCTTTCTTTCTTTCTTTCTTTCTTTCTTTCTTTCTTTCTGTCTGTCTTTCTTTCTTTCTTTCAATCCATCTTTCATTTTTTATTTTTTTTGTTTATTTATTTAAATAAAATCAGATTGGTTTTGTGTTTCTACACATGACCCTTAAATGTATATGAATCTCGATAGTACAAAGGCTTTCTTTCTTCCTTTACCCCCCCCAATTGAATTTAATAATTTATTACTATCCTGTCTGAAGGATATAACAAAATTGTGCCTCAAAATTTAGAAACTCATATTATTGCCTCTTTATTTATTTATTTTAATATTTTATTTATTTGTTTTCCAACTACATGCAATGGTAGTTTTTAGCCAATCATTTTTTGCAAGGTCTTAAGTTTTACATTTTTCTCCCTCCCTTCCCATGACTAAAAGCAATCTTATATAGGCTCTTCATTTATACCCATACAAAACACAGATTCATATAGAACATTTAGTGCTGCTTATCATTTCTTATAGAATAACATTGCAGCACAATCACATATGATAACTTTTTCAGCCATTCACCAACTGATGGAAAATTTCCAATGCCTTGCAACCAGAAACATGCTGCTATAAATATCTTTATAAATATAAGTCCTTTTCCTTCCTGTTTTTCATCTCTTCTAGAATAGAAAACTAATATTGGCATTATTTAGGTCTAGGGGCATAAATGGTTTTATAATTCTTTGAGCATATTTTCAAATTGCTCTAAAGAGTGGTTGAGACATTTAACAACTCCAACAGTGCTTGATGTCTCATTTTCCCTGCATCCCCTCCATGCTTTGTCATTTTCCCTTTCTGTCCTATTTGCCAATTCAGAAAGTATAAGTTAGGACCAAGGAATTGTTCTAATTTGTGTTTCTACAATCATTAGTAAGTTTGAACATATTTTTAAGTATGATTGCTGATAGCATTGAGAGCCTAATATGATAGGTGTTGATATCTTTTGATCATTTATCAATTGAGTAATGACTCATTTTTTTAAATAAATTTGACTTATTTCTTTATGTTTTAGAAATGAGGCTTTTGTCAGAGAAAACTTTCACTCTCTTCCTCCTCAAATATGTTTTGCTTGTGAATACCTCTACTAAAATCTGGTGTGGCAAGACAAAATATAGTCTATTGTTTCAACAAAAACTTTTAACAGTAAGGTTGGAAAGCCTTACATTAGTTAGAGGGAATGGATTTATAGTGTCTGAACATAAAGATCCTGATGCGAATTTGCTTTACTTTGCACTATACAATTGGAGGAACTGAACTCAGAGGAAGTAGGCACAAAAGGATCATGAAACGATGCTGTTTTACAAGACACACTATAGAGGATACTTGAAAAGAAGGTTTGGTATAAATTCATCATAATTTGATGATGCTTGTGGATTTTGAAAATGGTATTTCTAATGTGACAGTTTTTGGGAGTGTACTTGAATAGGGGTTGTGAGAATGAAATGACTAGAAGGTAATGTTGCTTATTAATCAAATAATCAATCATTCATTCGTTCATTCATTTCACACTCTAGAACTGTACTTCTATCAGGACAGATAAAGAGTATATTTTGATGAAGTTGTGTGTGCAATAAAGGTTTAAAAATAATTAATATATGCAAAGAGGGACCATGTTAAGAGAAGGCAAGTCATTAATGAATAAATGACATAAAGACCTATTATAGTAGAGGGAAAGAGGGGAATATGTGACAACTGAATAAATTCTATGATCAACATATTTGCTTTAGAGGGAATAACTTACATTCCCAAATGGATATAAAAATTTATCCTACTCTTCAGTTACGTAGAGGATAATGGGGGGAAGAAAGGGAAAAGGGACTGGTAAAAAGGAGGGTAAAAGTAAAGGTCAAGGTAATTGTAAAGTAAAGGTAAATTTAAAGAGAAATGTAAAAGTGGAAAGAGAAAAGTTCTGATAATAAGAAGGGTAGTTCAAGAAGCAGCAATCAGAAGTAAAACCTTGATGTGGAGGAAGAAGTGGAAAAGAACGAAGAAAGCATAAACAGGGTAAGAAAGCATAGAGAAAATTCAAAGTTAGTAAGTCACTTAATAAATGTTAATGGGTTGAATCCTCCCATAAAACAGAAGTAGATAACAGAATGGATTAAAAGCCAGAATCCTAAATTATGCTGTTTACAAGAAAACCAATGAAGTAGAGAGACACAAACAGTGATAATGATGTTTGTCCTTCAGTTTTTTTTAAATTTTTTTTGCAAGGCAATGGGGTTAAGTGACTACCCCAAGGCCACACAGCTAGGTAATTATTAAGTGTCTGAGGCCATATTTGAACTCAGGTCTTCCTGACTCCAGGGCTGGTGTTCTATCCAATGTGCCACTTAGCAGCCCATTGTCCTTCATTCTTGAAGAAGGCTATGATATCAGGGAGGTGATAACATGACAAGGCATAAATTGGACTTGAATAAGGTGTTATTATGTTAAGTCACCAGCTTCACATTTTAATCCACTGGGTTCAGTGATCTTATATGAATTAGGAAAAGATGGCCTTAGATGCAAAGCAATCAGGGTTAAATGACTTGCTCAAGATCACACCACTAGTAAATGACAAGTTTCTGAGGTTGGTGTGAAACTGTTTTTCCTGACGCCAAAGTCAGTCTTCTTTCCACTGTACCACCTATCTGGGTAATGGTAAAAGACTGGAGCAGAACATAATATACTTTCACTGATGCAAAAATTAATAAAAAATAAAAAGCAAGGATAGATATGTTGATCTCAGACAAAGCAAAAACTAAAGCATATCTCATTGCAAGAGATAAGAAAGAAAATTCTATCTTCTTAAAAGATATCATAGGAAATGGACTAATATCCTTATTAAAAATTCATGTACCAAGAAGTATAGTATCCAAATTCTTAGAGGAGAAGCTAAATGAGTTACAGGGAAACCCAGACATTCAAAACAAAATACTGGGAGAATTCAGTCTCCCTTTCTCAGAATTAGATGACTATAACCAAAAAAGTAAACAAGAGGAAGTTAAGAAGGTAAATAGAATTTTAGAAAAGTTAGACATGATAAACCTCTGGAAAAAATTGAATGGGGATAGAAAGGGATACCTTTTTCTCTATTGTATGTGGCAACTATACAAAAATTGACTATGAACTATGGCAGGACTGTTCAACCTTACTTCTAAAAGTTTTTCTTGAAACAATATACATTATATTTTAATTTTCCATTTTAGTGAGAGCTCTGTGGTATCTCAGCTTCATTTATTAAATCCACAGAGGACTACATAAAATCACACTGCAGGCTGCATGCTGTCTATGAGTCACATTTTGGATAGCACTGATCTAGGGCATAAAAAACTTCAGAAATATTTCAGAAAGGCAGAAATATGAAATGCACCCTTGTCAGATCATGATGTAATAAAATTGTAGGTAATAAAGGGCCATGGAAAGATAAATTAAATAAATTAATCAGAATTAGATAAATTAATTGGAAAATAAATAGCCTAAATTTAGAAAATGTGTTAATTAAGCAACATTTGATTTAATTAAAAAGAAAACATCATTAAAATATTTTGCTTGGTTTCATGCTTTGACTACAATTGTAGGGAGTATGTTTTGGGGGTGGGGGTACAAATGGTTCATTAAATGATTGGCTTTGGATGATACTTTGTCTCATGAAGATTTTATATCTGTAGAGGATACTTCAAAATGATTATATAGTGGTTATAATTTGATATGGTAGATGACTCATCAAAAGTGCATTTCTAATGAGATAGAATAAGGGAGGATAATTATTGACTATGAGGCAATGCTACTTGCCAATAAATCTTTGATTGATTGTACCTTGACTGATAGTACTCTTATCAGGCCAGACAAAATAAAATAATTTGACAAAAAGAATGCAAGTTCAAAACAGGGTTAAAACAATAAAAAACATAAAAAAGACAGAGATGGATAAATATCAACAGGTGAATAGGCACAAAGACCTATTATAGTAGAGGAATGAAGGGAGGATGTGAACACCAAGTAAATCCTAGTCAATAGATTTTGCCCAGAGAGGGAATAATATATATTTCCAATTAGATTTAAAAATCCATCTTACCCCTTAGAGAAGTAGGGAGAGGTGGGGGATGGAGGACAGGGAATGGGAAAGAAAAAGGAATAAGGGATTGATAAAAGGGAAAACAAAGGTATAAATGAAAGTTAACTGACAGGAAAAATTTAAAAGAAAACTTAAAGGGGAAAGGGAAGAAAACATTGGTGTGGTGAAATGAGAAAAGAAAAGAAAAAATTACAAACTAGAAAAGATGATTGGTTCATTGGTTCTTGTCCTTCATTATCAAAGGACAAAATGATTTGACTAAATCATATGATCAAAATGATATCATTATTTTTGAGACAAATGACAGTGTGTCCTACTGTGGTTGATCAGAATGCTAAGAGCTTGAAATCCTCTACCATAGGTTGGGCAAAAATAGTCCATGTGAACACCTGGGGTGGGTCTATATTTACAGATATCACCTTTCCTTTGAGTTGCTTCAGCTCTGCCTTCCTCATAGAGCACAGCACCCTCACTGATGAGGGCACATCATGCTGGGTGGTTCTAGGCCAGTGTCTCCCAAGCTGTACAATCAATTCTAAAGTTCTTCAATGAGACCTTCAGGGCATCTCGGTATTGCTTTATCTGACTCACTTGTGAGTGCTTGCCCTAGGTAAATTCTCCATAAAGTAACTGTTTTGACAAGTGTACACCTGGCATTCTAACAACCTGTCCTATCCATTGTAGTTACACTCTTATGTAGTAAAGTTGTGATGCTTGGCAGTTTACCTTGAGAAAGGCCATCAGTGTCTGGTCCCTTCTCCTGCCGGGGGATCTTCAGAATCTTCCTAAGACAATTTAAATTGAACCAATCCAGTTTCCTGAAATTTTGCTGGCAGACTGTTCAGGTTTCACAGGCATATAGCAATGAGGTCAGCACAATGGCTCTGTAGACCTTCAGTTTGGTAGTCAGTCTAATTAATACCTCTTCTCTCCCATACTTTCTTTTGGAGTTTTCCAGATACAGAGGTAGCTCTGGCAATGTTAGTGTCAACCTCATTGTCAATGAGAAAGGTAACATGGAAGGAAATAAAAAATAAGTAGTCTTAACTATAAATGTGAATGGAGAAAATTCTTCCATAAAAGAGAGGTAGATAGCACAATGTATTCAAAATTATAAAGCACATTTTACACAAATAAAGTGAACTCTAAACTTTTAGAACAATGTCATTTGCTCATGGTTAGGTCAAGCTAAAATAAAAAATGACAATTCTACCCAAATTAAATTACTTATTCAGTGTCATGCCAATCAAACTATCAAATAACTAATATCCTGAGCTCAAAAAAATAGTAACAAAGTAAATATGGAGCAAAAAAGGGTCAAGAACATCAAGGAAACTGATGAAAAAAATGTAAAGGAACATAACCTTACTCTACCAAATCTAAAACTAAACTATAAAGTGGCAGTTATCAAAATTACTGGTACAGCTAAAGAAAAAGAGTAATAGACCATTGGATTAGGTTAGGTTTAGAAGAAGAAGTAATAGATGATTATTGTAATTCTACCATTTGACAAAATTAAAACATTACTTTCTGGAATAAGAATTCACTATTTGACAAAAATTCTTGGGAAAACAGGAAAATAGTATGGCAAAAACTAGGCATAGATCTTTATCTCATGTCCTTTATTAAGAGAAGGTCAAAATGGCTACAGGATTTAGATATAAAAGGTGATACCATCAAACAATAAACAGATCAAGAAATATTCTATTTCTCATAACAATGGAAAGGGGAGAAATTTATGATCAAACAAGAAATAGAGTCCATTATAAATTGCAAAGTATGTGATTTTGACTATATTCAATTTAAATGTTTTTGCACTAATAAAACCAGTGCTGCCAAGATTAGAAGGAAAACAGAAAGCTGGGCAATTTAGCAGTTAAGGTTTCTGATAAAGGTCTCATTTCTAAAATATATAGAGAATTGAATTAAATTGAGAAGGTTACATGTCATTCCCTAATTAATTAATTGTCAACGGCTATGAAAAGACAGTTTTTAAGTGAAGAAATTAAAGCTATATATAACCAGATGAAAAAATGTTCACATCAATACTGAATAGAGAAAAAGCAAATAAAAATAATTATGAGGTACCATTTTGTACCCATCCAACTGTCTAAGGTGACAAAAAGGAAAAATTATCAATTTTGGAGAGGTTGTGGGAGGATAGGGACATTAATCCATTGTTGGTGGAATTGAGCACTGATCCAATCATTCTGAAGAGCAATATGGAACTATTCCCAGAGAGCAATAAAGCTAATCAAACCCTTTGACACAGCAATGCCAACAAGAGGCTTATATTTAGAAGAAATCATAAAAGTGGAAAAAATTTCCCACATGTTCCAAAATGTTCATAGCAGGTTTTTTTTTGTAGTGGCTAAGAAATGGAAATTGAGGGGATATCCATCAACTGTGGAATGTTTGAACAATTTATGGCATATGGATGTTATGGAGTCCTATTATTCTATAAGAAACCATGAATGGTCAGACTCTAGAGAAACATGGAACATATTATAGGAACTGATGCTGAGTGAAGGGAGGAGAACCAAGAGAGCACTGTACACAACAACATTGTGAATTGCTCAATGAAAGGAATATAGGGATGTCTGTGTTCCATAAGAATGTGAAGGGAGATTGTTAAGTTTACATTACAAAGACTGGGGTCTGCCTGTATTGTTAGGATTTAGCCTCAATCTGATCAAAACTGAGATTAGATCAGGTTTGCCCACCTAGCTCTGAGTTAACCCAGGGTTTGTGTCCTCCTTTGCACATACTCCAGGAGGTAGCTCTTCTTGTTCATTAGTATAATGAGCAGGGTGGGGAAATTGTATGGGGACAAATGTTATCTATTAAATTTGTGACCCTAACCAATAATTGGCACAAGGGACAGAAACAAAGCTTTTCTAAGTGCATGTTACACCCAGCATTCCCAGGATTCAGTGACCCTCTTCCCTTGAGAGAGGTGTGCCATTTATTAAGATGACTTAATAGAAAAACATTTAAAACTTTATGGACTAAGTATTCACAAACCATTTATATCACTGTAACCTTGATGGATGCAGCTCCTCTCAGCAGTTCAGAGAGCTCTGACAACCATGAGAGATCTGATATAGACAATGCTATCCACATTCAGCGAAAGAAAGGAGAAACAAGCAAACAAAATATTCTATGTAGTCTGAATGAACATTACATTCTCTTTCTAAAAATTTCTCTTATATTTTTTCCTTCCTATCTCATGGTATTCATTCTTTTCTCTTAGTCCTAATTCCTCATATCAAAAATGACTAATCTATAAACATGTTAGACACAAATGTATATGTGCAATTTTTGCCAGACTGCTTTTTAAGAGCAGGAGTAGGGAGGTAGGGTGGAAGTAACTTATGTAATTTTTAAATGTGCAGGTGGATGGATGTTGAAAAGCTTTCATGGCCTGTAATTGGGAAAAATAATCTACAAATTCTGAAAATATACATGTTTTTGCCCCTCTTTGTGTGATACAATTTACTCTATTCTGCCTCTCCCTTTTTCATATCTCCATAGAGTAACTTTTTTAATAGAATTTTTTCATCATTTTATCAAAATCAATTTAGGTCCATACTTCTGAGTTTGCTCCCTCTAATAGAGATACTGTTCCAAAGAGTTCTGGGTATCATCTTCCCCTGTAGGTACATAACAATTTAATTTTTTTCTTTTGATTTGGCCTGTTTATTTTTTTTATTGTCTAGAATCTCAAGTTTGAAGATCAAGTTTGCTGCTCAGCTGTTCACTCCCCACCCAAGCATAATTTGAGATTTCTATTTTGTTAATTATCCATCTTTTCTCCTGACCTATTATGCTCATTTTTTTCTGACTAGTTAATTATTGGTCATAATTCAAGCTTCTTTGTCCTCCAGAATATCATATTCGAGACCTTTACATCCTTTAATGTTGAATGTGCCATATCTTGTTTTGTCTTAACTTTGACTCCTTTTCAATTGCTTCTTTCTGGCTACCTGCAGAATTTTTTTCCTTGATCTGATAGTTCTGGAATTTGGCTACAATATTGCTTAGTGTTTTCATTCTGGGATCCCTTTCAGTAGGTGAATAGTGAATTCTTTTAATGACTACTTTACCCTCTGGTTTGAGTTTATCAGGGTGGTTTCCCTTGATTTCTTGAAAGGTGTTGGAGTGGGTCTTTTTTTTTCTTTTCTTTTCCTCTTTTTTTTTTTAGATCATGACTTTTCTGGATATATTTTTAAGGTAAATTTTTTTCCAGAGGTTTACATTTTCCTTTTTTATGATTATTTTTGATTTCGTCTGATTCTTGCCAAAGAACAATTTTTCAGGGAATTCATTTCGTTTTTTCATTTCATTTTCTATCAGTCAATTCTATTTTAATGTACTTATCTTTTTCCATTTAAACAATTAAATTTTAAAAAATAATTTTCTTTTCACATTTATCCAATTTTATTATAAAGGATTTATTTTTTGGTCAACTTTTTTTTTTAGTTTTTGCAAGGCAATGGGGTTAAGTGGCTTTCCCAAGGCCACACAGCTAGGTAATTATTATGTGTCTGAGGCTAGATTTGAACTCAGGTACTCCTGACTACAGGGCCGGTGCTCTGTCCACTGAGCCACCTAGCCACCCCTTCAGTCAATTTTTGATCATCTTTTTGCAAGATATTGAATTTCTCTTCCATTTGCTTCCCTGTTTTTCTGTTTGATTTTTAAAATTCCTTTTGCATTCTTCCAAGCAGTCTTTTGTAGCTGGAGACCAAGTCATATTCTCATCCATTGATTCACATGTATTACTCTTTCTGCTATCATCTTCTAAGATGATCTTGGGCTTTTCCTTATCTTCAAAGAAACTTTCTATAGTCCCAACTTTTCTCTGACTGTTCTTAATCATTTTATCCCTGGGCTCTGTCCACAGCATCTCATCTTGGGGCAGGAGCCTATGATAAGAACACCCATGCCTTGCTCATTCTACTGGGCAATCCAACCCAATGTGCTGGCTGAATAGGGGTTCTAGTGTCCTTTTGTTGAAACCCTCCTAACTGGATATCTACACCATTGTTCTGCTGAATTGGGATCTGAGGGGCCTCAGCTGTATCTAAAACTTCTGCCTTGCCTTCTTCATACACTACCCAAGGTAGTTGAACTTACCCTTCTCCTAGGTATGCTCCCCTTCACCTATGGCAGATAACTGGAAAATACTCTATTTTGTTTTTTTTGTGAGTTCTGTCACTCCAGAATCTGTTTAGAGGTTTGATTAATTCTGTGTTTTAGGGAAGACTGGATGAGCTTAAGGAAGTTTTTGGCTTCTCTTTAGAATGATTATTAAAAGGAATTTGCAAAGGTTTGGGGGAAAACTTGAGGGAATCTTGACTTTATTCCATCATCTTGACTCTGCTCTCAAGGACCTCAAATTCTAAAAGAAGCAGAGGCAAAATGCACACAAATATACATTATATATACAAATATTTATATAGATTTTATAAATAGATTAATTTAAATCTGTAACAAAAATTCCTAATTATACAATAAAAACTTAATGTATTGAAAATCAGCATCCCTTCTTCAAAATGTATTCTAAGAGGGAATTGCCTTAAACAATTTCAGGATTACATAATAAAAATGAAATGTATATATAGGATAAATATAACTTAATATTAACTGATGTTGGTGGGGGGATCAGTTATAAAGATCAAGGGAAGCCTCCTTTCAGCTATACTTCAAAGAAACAAGATTCTGTTTTGTTTTGTTACATTTTGATTTTATATAGAGGTTATGGGCAAAGTAATTCAAAATAAGAACATGTTCCATTAAATGGAATAGAAATGGCAAGTGGGACATCATAGATGGAAAAGCGCAAGAAGGCTTAATTCAGTTGACATTTTGCCAATGTTTGAAGATGTCTAATGAAAATTAATTCTCCATCTCCCAAAGTAGAACAATTCCCTCATGGATAGCTTTCATGTTTGGGAAGTTTTGTTTTGTTGTGTTTTATTTGTTCCTTGCTTTGTTTTGATTTTCTTCCCATCAAGCCTCAATGTCTGCTTTTAACTCCTCACAATTTATTCCATTCCACCTGACAGTCCTGGAATTTGGCTTCCTCACATGTCTACATCCTCATTCTGAGCATCCCTAGCTTCTTTAGCCTAATTACAGGTTTCTGCTTGCAATGGATCTTATACACAGAGTGCTAGATTGCAATGATTCTGACAAATATCAGATACAGAATCCAATGAGAAATGATTGTTCTCTTTCTAATTATCTAAGTTTATAAATAACATTTAATTTCTCTCATTCAGATTCTTATCATAAATAATTGAAAGACAGCCAAGCCCCATCAAGTCTTCTGGTTCATTTCCCTGGATACCTGCATAGAACTCTCTGTCTATTGTGTTAGTCTGTTCTTTCCACCTTCATGTTAATTAGATACAGAAATGAAACTTAATCCCTTCTTATATAGCACAATTAATACTTTTCAGCCGCAGTCACCCGTGCAACCCTTAAAAAAGTCTACTTTAATCAACACAAAAATTGTTAAAAAAAAAAAAAAACTACAACCTGTTCTCATTTGACCAATTTCAATTGCTCATTTCTTTTAAAAACTCTTCTTTAGATTAGAGTTTGGTATGTGGTGGCCTAAGCAGATGGGGACCTGACTTCTAAAAAAGTCTAAATTAATAACACAATATGGCTGAGAGTAAGTTACTGTACCTCACTGGTACTCAAATTTTTGTTGAAAAAATGCATATTCTGAACTAGAAACTCACTACAGCATTTGCCAGAATTACCCCCCCCCAAATGTAAGCATAAACCTAAAAAAATATTAAATATAGAAGAAATTTTGGGTATCATCTATTCTAACCTTATTAGAAATACAAAAACTGAACCTTATTGATGTTAAATGACTTACTACATTTCTCCATGTATAAGATGAACCTTAATATTGGGGTCTGAAATTTGAAAAATAATGTAGTACATGAAGTAATTGAATTTAAGATTTATTCATCATGAAATTCAAGGACCTTCTGTCTTAGCTTTCAGGTTTATTTTGGGCACATCTGGCATGTGAACACATGCTTAGTCCATTCAGTCTCATGAAACTGAAGCACCCATTGTCTCCTCCTTTGAAATAAGGAACTTATTGTTCATTGGCCATTCTTCTGATTTCCTCCTGAAGCATCTGCATGGATACAGGAATTCCAATGGTCTTTGGGCTCTTCAATCCCAATCTTCAATTCCCTCTCAAAATCAGGCCATTTTTGTTTCCTTACCTCTCATGGCCTTCTGCTTGGGGCATTTTCAGTAGGATTTCCTCTTCCAGTAGTCAGTCTTGGATTGTTTTCTCAGTTGGAGGAGGACCAAATTTATGTTCAGCAGCATGATTGCCATTCATTTTTGCAAACTGGATCACTTTGAACTTGAATTCAGCAGTGAATGAAAATCTTTTCTGAGCCATTTCTGGGCAGAACGTGGCACAATGTAGCCTAATATGCCAGTAACAAATGCGAACAATGAGCACTAAGACACATAAAAGCAAGAAATGCAAGTTAAAAAAAATCTGCAGCCATTGTATAAGATGTTCCTAATTTTTAGACCCAAATTTTTCGAAAAAGGGTGCATCTTATAATGGTAAAATATAGTACCCAACATAATAGAGCTAATGAAAGAAATCGCAAGAGTCAATGCTTACATCTTTGATTTTAAATCCAGGGATGTTCTTTTTGTCTTACTAGCATATGTTTATTTGCCTTGTCTGCTTTGTGGAAGAAATGATAGAAAATATGTACAAAAATGTACAAAATACGGCCAAATTTTATGGAGAATTGCTCTCTCTCTCATCCATCTAGCAATCTGTTTGTCTCTATTTTCATATGATTTGCACAGAAATGTACTCAGATGGTATATACTATATTAATTCTATTGTGTAGTTAAGGAAACTGAGGCAGAGATTGACATCAGAGACATAAAGTTAATAACTTTCTTAGATCAAATTTGAACTGAGGTCTTCCTGACTCTAGGCTTAGCTATCTATCCACTGAACATTATGCTACCATGTTAGAGGCATAGATAGATAGACAGACAGATAGATAGATAGATAGATAGATAGATAGATAGATAGATATTGAGAATTAAAGAACTGAGGTTTGGAGCTATAATTTCACTAATATAGAAAATTCCCAGATAAGAAGCAACTCCTTTTAACATAACACGAACTTTCACTGCTATTACAACTCAGTCTTCAGAGTTAACTTGGTCATTTCAAGAAATCTTAGTAAAAGAAGGATTCTATAAAGATGAGTTTTCAGGAATCATACAAGTATCTTGTAGCTAGCATAAAATATCTCTCAGGATATGGGGAGCACTGTTTCTTCCTGAAATCAATTTATGTCACTGTATTTTTGTCTATTAGCTCTTTTTTTGGCAAGGCAATGAAGGTTAAGTGACTTGCTCAAGGTCACACTGGTAGATGATTATTAAGTGCCTGAGGTTGAATTTGAACTCAGGTCCTCCTGACTCCAGGGCTCTATCCACTGTGTCACCTAGCTGCTCCATGTCTATTTGTTCTTTGCTGATCCGCGTATTGACTATATTCCCTGAGAAAAACATGCATTACTTAAAGACAGTGACCAGTTAATTCTTTGACTTGAATTCCCAGACCCAGGGCCATACCCTGCACATGGGAGACAATCAGAAAAGGTTTACTGATTATGCAATTTTTATTCTCCCATTTAATGCAAAGTCTTTAAAAGCAGAGACTTTTACTTCTACCTAAGTATTTCCATTGCTTGGCACTTTCCTAGCTGTGTAATAGTTATTTGTTGCTAATAAAAAAAAAAAGCAAAACCAGGAAACCAATCTGCATAATGACTAACAATGCAAATTGAAGGTAGAACATAGAAATAAACAAAACTGAATGTTGCAGAATTATACTAACCAAGCCTGTCTCAAAGAAGAAATATGAGAAATCTTTTTTTGCCCAATATTTCTGAGAAGAACAAGACTATAGGAATGTCCAATTGCACATACACACACACACACATATATAATGTGATACTTTTTTGATATGTTCACTAATTTTGCAGAACTTTGAACCCCCTTTTTAATTCTTCATAATAAAAAATGACTACCTGGGAAGAGTAGTATAAGGAAACAAATAGTAAAAACATAGAGAAGAAGCAACATATCATGAACAATGAGTACTGCTTTGAATTTAAAGATTAGAGTATGAATAATGTGATATTTTTATAACCTATGTGACCACAGACAAGTCATTTAATACCTCTGACTGTTTCTTCATCTATTAAAGGAGGAGATTTAAAGAGATGATCTCTGATGTCTCTTCTTAGACTCAGTGGGACTAGGGAAATACAGTTGTAAAAAATAATTAAAAGTTTGTTTTATATATTGAATTGTTCCTCTAAATATAAACTTGACTTGAAACTTTTTTGCATTTTCTCCAATCTCTGGTTTTCACTTGAATTGTCCTCTCAAAATCCCTCCTTTCTTCAAAGTTTATCTTTTATATAAGGCAATTTTAGGCTAATTTCCTGAAATCACATTCATTTTCTATATTTGCCATATTGATTTATGTGAATATTTATTGGCCCCCATCACATTCAATTTTGTATTGCTTTATCTGTATAAATAAAATCCCTTTCTCCAATTAAAAATGCAAGCTCCTTGAGAAAGGATTATTTCACAATGATGTCTGAATCCTTGGAGACTAACCCAGAGTCTGTGACACCGGCCAAATTTTAAATGTTTGTTGAATGAATCAAATGTAAATTTGGGGAAGAGACCTTTGTAAGTTCCCTCAGACTTAATCATTCTTTAGAATGATTGCTTGATATTCAGCAACGCTTGACAAGAGGGAATGTAAGCTAAAATCTTCTGGCAAAAGGTGAAGTTCACATTTTCCTACTCTAATTCTAAGAGTAATGTGAACTTCAAAAAAAGAAAACAAACCTAAATCTACCTGACTGCAATGAAATTATACAATCTGAAAGTGTAGTGATGAAAATTTATCCACTTTTCAAATCATATATATAAATGGAATAAAGAATATATAGTGATCCAACTCTAAAAATAACTTCATGATAGTCTATTGCCTACATAGATATACATTAAAATCAGATTTGGATCCATGTATATAGATAGAGAGATAGAAAGAAAGAAAGAAAGAAAGAAAGAAAGAAAGAAAGAAAGAAAGAAAGAAAGATGATAGATAGCAAGATAGATGTGTGAATAAATAGATTCATATTTGTATATATGCACAGATATGTGGGTATGCATATATATGCATATGTGCATAAGCAACCTTCAACTTAAAAAAGAAAAAAATAGACTTTTTAATACATATATTTTCAAAATCAAGATAGTGGAGAAAAGTCTGTGACTCACCTGAGCTTTAGAAAGTTTCCCTTCAAACCACTTTAAATAATGTTTCAAAATGAATTCTAGAATGGCAGAATACACAAAAGGAAGGGATCAAACAATGGTCCAAACCAAGACAACTTGGAAGTTCTTTTGAATCAGAGTGAGGGTGGAGTGCAGTTAAATACAGGTAATGCCATGCCAAAACAGAAGCAATTCTCCCCTTGTCAAGGAAGCATGGACTTGGGGGCAACTAATTTGGCATCAGTGAATGCCAGAATTCTCAGTCCATAGATAATAAGGAGATCTGACAACTGGTCAGAGGAGATTATTAGGTTCCCTTTCTCATTTCTGGTCATCCTGACCATTTCTGATCACTGAACCTAGATGACTCTGGAGGAGAAAGGGAAGTTGGTGATTTTTATAGCATCCCCTCATTTAAAGCCAATTCACTTACAAGTCATGGCATCACCTCTCTGATGCCAAGGTCTTCTTTGAGAATGAAAACCAAGCAACTACAGAAATTCCTTTGTTGCAACTGGTTATAGAACTCGGTTGTATTGTCCATATACAAGTCCCAGGTTGTAGTTGGAAGCCTGATCACAAAAGAGTCTTTGTGGTGACTCAGATCAGAGGAAAAGGTTACAATCGCATATCTCCTTTGATCATACCATCTGGGAAGAACTAAAAATTTACAGACTCTGAGAACACTGAAAACAACTGCCTAAGCAACCTGAAGCTTGGGGAAAACCCCCTCCAATCCAGCAGGAGAAACTAACACATAAAGTCAAAAGTCAGGAATTAAACTGGAAAGGGCAATAACAGCAACAATAACAACACATATAGAAAGTTACGGGATAGGGAAGATAAAACACAAACTCAGGAGAAGACTAGTTAGTCAAAATCATTCGTTTTGAGTTTCAATCAGTTCTAAAATTGAATTTCTGAAAAAAAACAAAAATGGGTTTAAGATTCAAATAATTGAAATTGAGGGAAAATTATAAAAATAAATGAGAATGATGGAAGAAAATTGTAAAAAAAATTAAAACTTGGTAAAAGATGGAAAAAAATATTAAGGAAATAATGTCTTAAGTAGAATAGACCCAATGGTTAATGTGTATATGCATATAAACATAATCATTAACCCAGAAGAAAAAAATAGGACAAAGAAGACCTTATATGTACAAAAATAGTTATAGAAACACCATTTTGAAATAGAAGTAGAAATTGAGGACATGTTGATTAATTAGGAAGTGGCTAAATAAATGTAAATTTGATGGAATACTATTTTATTATAAGAAATACCAAAGGGGCGGCTAGGTGGCACAGTGGATAAAGCACCGCTCCTGGAGTCAGGAGGACCTGGGTTCAAATCTGGCCTCAAATACTCACTAATTACCTAGCTGTGTGGCCTTGGGCAAGCCACTTAACCCCATTTGCCTTGCAACCCCCCCCAAAAAATAACAGAAAATCCTACAAAGACTTGCCAGAAATGATGCAAAGTAAATTAGCAGAGTCAGAATAATGTACATAGTAGCATCAATATTGCATGATGATTAACCATGAGTTTCTTAGGTATTCTTAGACATATAATGATGCAAAAAATATCAAAGGCCTTACAATGAATAATGTCATTCATCTTTAGAGAAAGAACTGATGAACTCTGAATGTAGAATGAAATATACTTTAAAGAAAATATTTATTTTTCTATTTTGATCTGTTTTCCTTTAAAGCATGTCTAATGTGTTAGTATATTTTGCATAGCTGTTTAGATATCACATATTAAATTCCTTACCCACTCTAAGAGAGGATGGGATTGGGGTCAAAGAGGGAGAAAATTTGAAATGGAAACATTGTATAAAAAAAGTTAAAATTGTGTTTGAATATAATTTGGAAATTATTTTATTTTTTGCAAGGCAGTGGGGTTAAGTGGCCTGCCCAAGGCCATAGTTAGGTAATTATTAAGTGTCTGTGGCCAGATTTGAACTCAGGTATTCCTGACTTCAAGGCCAGTGTTCTATCCACTGTGCCACCTAGCCACCCCTAATTTGGAAATAAAAAATGCTATCTTTTAATAAAAATAAATAAATATTGATCCATTCTCTTAAATAGGATATACTATGATTGAGTTTATAGCATACATTGTCTCTGAAGCTATCTATAGGCATAAGATATATATATATATATATATATACACATATATACATACATATATATATATATATATATATATATATATATATATATGCATGTGTGTATATGGCATATGGGATGTGATCAGGTTAGAGTAGTACCTTTGGTGAGAGGCTGCTTAGCCCTTTTAGGGTTGTAGTCTACCTTTAATTTCCACTTGATCCAAATAACTCTCACCTGTGTTCCAAGAAGCCATGACATGCACAGTCCAGTAAACTATCCAGGAAGACATATGGGCTAAACCAGGTTGAGGGCAACTAAAAGGTCTCAATCTCATAAGAGACATGAGAGTGTCTATCTGAAGCATGAGAAGACTTTCTCTGGAGGAAGAACGATTTATTTTTTAATGCCAATGACCATGAAAAATAGAAGAAACAGGCATTATAGGCATTATAAAGGATTTTGAGCTCTCTTAGACATCAAAGATGCCAGAGTCATCACTGTATCTTGAATCATCTCCAGAATTGAGATGATCCTGGAAGAGTGAATGAGGCCAACAATTTTGTCCAACTCTGCTGAGGCTGGTAAAGGATCTGTAATCAAAACTAATCTAGTCAACAAACTTGTATACCTACCAAAGGGGATGAATGACCAGTTCTTGTCAATGAGATAGCCTCTTGCAAGAAAATACCATGCCACATCATCAGTGCCAATGCTCCCCCACAAAGATAAACCCTGATGAGAGAAAAAATTATGAAAATCGAGACCATTATCATCATTGTGCTAAAAGTGGACAAGCTTACAATTCTGAGTGACTTTAAGGCTCAGAGAGGAGTCCTTGCAGGGAGTCCTTGGGAGGAATATAATTGGAAATAGCAACAGTAAGGGTCACTTCCTACGGGAAACTTCTGTATATCATGACCTCATCACCAACACTGTCTTCAATTTATCTAAAAGAAAAAATGCTTTGTGGATACACTGTCACAGAAAACACTGACATATAATGGAATATATGATTGTAGGGAAAAAAGACAAAGACAATGTGTGGTGCAGGGGGTTATACTGATCCTAGACTTATTCTCTCAAAGCTAAATATTTGCATTCTACAAAAAGCAACAGTCCCACAGCAAAATGACTACCATAAGAATTACTGTCAATAGAGAAAGTTGAATTAATGTACAGCTGACAACAATAGAAGAGAAAGTGAGTGAGCAGCTTTCAGAGATTTGGTATATAGAATTTGTATTTGGTCAGCTGGGTCTCACAAGCATTCAGACTGCTTTGACAGAAATAAAGGGGGGAAATTCAGAACTGCTAAATGAAAAGCAAGAATTCTACAGTGTTTTCCAACAGGCTAGTTCATATATCTCTAAGAAGGTAGTATTTCATTCCATCAAAAGCAGAGCACAAGGGTACCTTAGACAGATACAGGATGCTTAGATAACTAAAAAGTCAGATGAAATTCAATTTTATGTTGATGGTGGCAATCCAGAGGCTTTTATGATTCCCTGCATGCTATTTATGGGCCAAAGACTTATGATGCATCTCAACTACTCAGTGCTGATAAAGCCTCATTGATTAGTGATAGGGATATGATTCTATAAAGATGAATTGATCATTTACCTGGTGCTCTTAAAAGGCAGCAATTAATGTTGAAGTCATTGACTGTCTACCTCAGGTTGAAGTCAGTCCCTGCCTGGCTGAAGTTCAAAGTAAAGAGAAAAGTTTTGAAATACACTAGGCTCCTTTCATGTGGCAAGGCACCCGATGCCAATTCTATTCCAGCTGAGATTTACAAGAAATTAGTTTTAGCCATTTTATTTCCTCCTAAAGTAATAGAGAACATTAAATTGTTTAGTTAGAATAGAGCTTCTTCAGCTTCAGGTATTCTGTGATATCTCTGTGGGATGATCATTTAGGTCAAAAGATTTTCATGGTGGAAATTCACTAAGACCTTGAGAATCTTGTTATTTTTTATGAGCCCTAGTTGTCAAAAGAAAAAAAAAATCATAGTCTCTTGGATAGTGAATAATCCTTTATATATTACCTATTCATGACATGGGACTAGATAAGAATTTTTATAATTATTATTTAATTTAACTCTTACAAACCTTTTTAGGTTAGCATTTTTAATCCCAATTGTATAGTAAGAAAACTGAGATAAAAGAAGTTAAATGACTGGACCAAAGTCATACATCTAATGATTGTGTAGAACTCAAGTCTTCCAGATTCCAGTCCCAGTTCTATTTTTACTGTGCCAATTGTCTTGTGGTTACTGAATAAGGCTATGCTTGATGAAGTTCCAGTTTTCAGTTGTAGCATGATATCCATATGACATTAGCAATAAAGGAAATGTTATCTTTCTGGGGACAAGTACAGTTTCATTTTTTCATCTCTATCCACAGGGACTATTAGATTAAGTAATGCCCAGTGGAAAAGGATTGGACTTGCCATCAAGAAAACTTGGGTTCGAATCTTTTTTTAGAAATTTGCTTAGCTGTGTATTCCTGTTAAATTTGCTTCTATGTTTCTTTGAGCCTCTAATTAGATAATGGGATAGTTAGGTGCAAATATATCCTAGGCCCTTTCAAATTTAAATTTAATCCCATCTCTGGTACAAACTGGAGGTGTGATGTTTGACAAGGTTTTCAACCTCTAGGAAACTCTCATTGAAGAAAAAAAAAAAAGCACTGGACTTCATTGGCAGACTCCTTAGGAGAGAATTCCCTATACAAATGAAATCACAGGTCCAGTCATTACCCTCATGCTCAGATCCTGACTCACAATGAACACTTAATAAATGCATTGATTGGTAAATGACTTCATCTCACAATGCCCTAAGCTACTGTGCAATCCTATAAAGTCCAGAAGAGTTGTCAATCTATGTCAGTGCCATAACTTTCTAGACATTTCAGCTCCTTATACTAATGAAAGCACAGGCTGGACAGAAGGGAAATAAATAGTTTAAAAGATTTATTTTATGTTGTGCCAAACTCTTTTTGTATAAAATTTGACCCAGAGCAACTATTATTCACCTTCCAGCTCAAACATAATATGTTTAATATCGCCTCTACAGCACAGCACTCCAGATACTTGAACATGTAATTATTAAGTCCTCCCTAAACTTTTTTCCCCAGGCTAATTAATTACAGTTCTTTCAATGGGGTCTATGCATAGACTAGCTGTTTATTGTGTCATTCATATTGCACATCTGACAATGGCATGTTAATTATCTTGGGAGATTAGATGTCCTCAGATGTCTATCCAAGATGAAGGAAGGAAGGGATAGGACATTTTTTTAATCAATCCCTGGATTACTTCCCTTAAGAAGGTCAGTCTCTAATAAAATCACAGTCTCCAATGAAATCAGTGTTAAATCTAATTGTTTAAACTCCACTTAGCAAAAAGCAACCAAATTCACAGGTACCATATTAGTCATGAATTTTCAAATCTGGAATTAATTGTAATAAAATAAGATGAAGTTATTTAAGGAACAATTTAAGTCCAAGATGTCATAGAGTCATTTGCATGCAATCCAATTTTAGTGATTTCATTAGCTTTTAGTGATTTCATCCTTAGTCATAGATACACTGATACTACAAAGGGCCTTCAAGTTGATGAACCACTTTGTTTTCAAACAATATTTTCCAGAAAGGTATGAATAAGAGACTTTAAGGTTGAGGTTTCAACATGTTTCCTCTAATTATATGCATATTTGTATTCATATAATAGATACATATATCAATAAATAATGTTTATGTGGATAGATAGATAGATAAGCAGGTAGCTAGGTGGGTAGGTAGATAATCAGAAGAGGGAACCATGAGAATTGAAAGGGACTGGGGAAGGCAGGTTAGGAAGGGCATTGAATGCCAAACAGAGGATTTTATATTGGACTCTAGAATTCATAGAGAAATATCAAAGTTTATTGAATAGGGTGTGAAATGGTCAAAACTTCACATTAGGAAAATGAACTTGGAATCTGAAAATATTTTGGAATGGAGAAGGACATAGCATATAGATCATCCAGCAGGTTATTCCAATAATCTTTAGTTATGCTGAAAAAGGATTGCCCCAATATGACAGCAAGATTAGAAGAGAGATTTTGCAAAGGAAGCATCAACAGGACTTGGCAAATAATTGTATGTAGGTGAGTGACAGAAAGTGAGGAGTGATGGATGGCACTTGAATTGTAAGCCTGGGGAATTGGCAGGAGAATGTTGCAATCAGCAATAACAGGGCAGTTAGGAGAGTTTGATCATTTGTTCAATTTTGGATATATTTCATTTAAGATGCCTCTAAAATATCCAGTCTAAGATGTCTAACAGGTATTTGCAGATACATGAGATAATGACAGAAAGTATTTGGGTGAATAGGGCTTAGGAGGAGGGGAGAAGATGAAGCTGTCAGTGAAAGACCTAACATTTTTTCAGTAAAATATGTCAGCATGTCTTCAATTAAAAAAGATTGTGGAGAGTGGGGAAGCCATGATAGGTCTCACAAGAATAGAAATGTCTGGAAAAGCTGCTGTGGTGAATGGGATAGTGAGTTTATTAGGGAGGATAAAAACTGTCACAGTTCAGCAATAGCTCAATTGAGGTTATATGACACAAATTTGTATTTTCTTGAATCAAAATTGTGTTTGGTTTTCTCCAGTTTTCTTTAGCAACCTATTTGTAGGAGCATAGACAGTGCAGAGACAGTGGCAGTAATCCCAGGTAGGCTTGGTAGGACAGCAGAGTGACTTGAAAATGGGACAAGCAAAAAAAACTAGAGTGGAACTAAATGTGGAAGAGACCGAAATATTGTTGGTGGAGCACTCCTTTGTTTTATGGAATTTCTCCATATAGTCATTAAAGGAAAAATTAAAAGGTTTTCCCTAATCTATATAATTTCAAACTGTTTCTGAATTCCATCCTGGTGATATTCAAAAATATAACCCCCTAATATTTGTCATTAAACAGATGCAAAGAATAAGTTAATTATTATCAAAATCAATGACAAACAAGTTAGGTCAAATATGATGCCTGCCAGCTTCACCAAAGTCTCTTATGCAAAAGTTCATTTTATTTCATGTGGAAATTAATCGCAACTGGTAATAGCATTCATCCCAGGGGGTGGGATAAGCAGAAGCTGAGTTGGCTAAATGGACAAGCAGAAAGGAAAGGGGAAGAAATAGGAAGGAAGGAAGTAGAGGAAAAGGAAGAGAAAGAAGCAAAGGAGATACTAATTCATGAAAGTCCTTTTTTGCCTTATCTTGTCTACTTTACAGTTTCATGAAACAAAATATTCTCTTTTCTCTTGGCTATGCGATGGCTACATTCCCTCACCTGGTATACTTCCAGGTCCCACCCCTTCTCAGAACTGTTAAAGGCCACCACAGCTGCAGGGTTTCAGGGGGAGAGATTCCTAGCCAAACAGATGGTGAGAAAAAGTTAATTGATCCACTTGGGAAGATGATGAGTTTACTAGGTCTTATCTCTAGCAAGAGGGAATACACAGGAAATTACATGGGTATGTCTGAATTTCAATATGAGCTTATTTCTCATTTTTGAAATCCACCATCAAACCTCACCTCTAAAGCTTCAACAGTTGGGAAAGTAGGAGAGGAAATCTAGTGATTCCAATTAAAAGCATCAACTATGAGTGGGGTTCAATTTAGGCTGATTCTATGCAATTTGGCATGCTAGATATAATAATAAATGTGGGGAGCTTAGGTTTAAATTCTGTATTGGAAATTTATTATCTGTGTGTCCCTAAACAATCCTTTAAATTTTCTCAGATCAATTTTCTCAAGTATAAAATGGGGATGAAACTGTTCCTTCTTCATTTCTTGCCACAGAATAATATTAACAATAATATTCCACAATTCATTTAGCAAATGCCTAATTTGTGGTGTCCCCTTAGATTTTAGCTGTCACCCACCACAAAAAGAGCTGCTATAAGTTTTTGAATATGTGAAGGTTTTTATTCTCTGATCAATGTATGCATTATGTATATGTGTGTGTGTGTGTGTATGAGAGAGATTCAAACAGTATGCAAATTAAATATTTTGGAGAATAGTTTGAAATTGTTATTCAAAATGTCTGGACCACTGAGAACGCCTTCATGTTTAATGTGCCTGGTTGATAAAGGACACCTTCCCTTGGTTTCATGAAGTAGATTTTAATGGGATCATAATGTGGGAAATGACAGCAGAATTAGATTCAGAATGAAAGTCTGTAAGGGTATAGTTAGAGCCCAAGAATCAAGGTGAATAAACCCCCTCAAAATACAAAGAAATCAACATGGATCAAATATAAAAAAAATACATGAGAGGAGCCTGGGACAAAGTCCAATCTCCATGATAGGAGAAGACAGAAGTTAAAAGAGGGAAGAGGTTGGAAAAAAAGTGGAAGCTCAATAGTCTCGATTTTATTATTGATCTTAACAATGATAAGAAAAGAGAAGTCATTAGATAATACTGTGAGTTTTCCATAACAGTGAATAAATTATCCAGTTTATATCCCATGGTACATGGAATTTGCTTTGGGGATTTTTCCTATACCCATGAAATCACAAATACAATCTAAATACCACATACACACATGGGAATATATCTATACATATGCATACATGCATAAACATCTACACATGTATAGATTGTTCAATTCAACCATGTGTGGATGTGTATATATATATATACATATATATATATGTATATATATATGTATATGTATATATGTATATATATATAAATAGATATATGCATGCATATCTGTATCTATCTGTCTGTCTATCTATCTTTACATATAGAATTATATCTATCCAAATCAATAACTGTCTCTATATCTTTGTCTATATCTCCATTTTTTTTCTCTCCTTACTTTTTCTTTCCTCTTTTCTTTTCTCCCCCCCCACCCCAAAGACTGGATTCTCCTATCATACCAATTGAGGAAATACAACGAATACTACCAGGTCTAATCTGACCAATAATCACCCAGTAGATTTGTTATTCTCTCTTACCTAGTTTGGTATTGAGGCTCTTCAGACCGCTTTGCTCTTGGGGAGGAGGGTTAGTGTATTGATGGCAACCATCTTATACAGAATCTTGATTGGTTGAATCTATTGCAGCTCCCCAGCTCAAGAGATTGCACACCTTCCACCTGATCATGTTTATCCTTCATTATTCTTTGTTTATGTGTGTGTATGTGTGTGTGTGTGTATGTATGTGTGTGTGTGTGTGTGTGTGTGTGTGTGTGTGTGTGTGTCCTCCAGTCTTTAAGAAGACCGTGAGTTCAAGGAGGTGATGTCATGACAAGCACATGATATGAATTGGAGTTCAGCCAGGGGGTGATGGGCTAAGTCACCAGTCTCACTTTGTCCATCAAAGCCATCTGGATCCAATGACCAGATATGAAACAAGGTGATTGGATATAGCTCTGGATGTGAGACAATCAAACTTAAGTGGCTTACCCAAGGTCATATAGCTAAGTAAGTGGCAAGTGTCCGAAGCTAGATTTGAACTCACATCCTCCTGCCTCTAAGGCCATTGCATTACGCACTATACCAATTACTGTCATGAACTACCATCCTGCTCTGGACCTAGAATTTTAAGAAGTTGAGGATTCTGGATAGCCTTGTATGCAGCAAAGTGAATTGCATTTGGAATCAGAAGACTTGAGTTTGATTCAGAATTGTACATTGAGATCTATGTGACTTTTGCTGTGTGATTTCAGCTCCCTGCCCTTCTATTTCCTCACCTGTAAGATGTATCAGATAGGATTAATGACCTTTGGGATACCTGCCATCTATACATCTATGATCCCAGAAACAAAGGGCTACCTTTTCACTACTAAAATGACCAGTGTGTCACACATCTGTTCATTTTAGCCTGTCTCCAAGCGGATGATTTTCTCTCTTTCTGTCTGTCTCTGTTCATCTGTCTTTGTTTCTATCTGACTGTCTTTGTCTCTCTGTTGATCTCTGTGTTTGTCTGACTCTGTCTCTGTCTTTCTGTCTCTGTCTCTGTCTCTCTCTGTCTCTCTCTCTCTCTCACACACACACACACACACACAAACATAGAGAGTATAATCAAGCAATTGAATGGGGAGAATCAAGGATGTGCTCAAAGGCAAATTAACACCATACTAGGACCTTTGGGACCCCCTGCAGAATGTTTTTTATGCTTTAGTCATGAATCCAAATGTTTCATTCTAGGCATGAGACCTGCCTCCAACCCCATGTGTACTTCCTAAGAAACACAGGTATTACAATCCCTCTGTAATAGAGCACAAATATAACCTTATTTATAAGGCAATTTTTAAAAGTTAAGTCATCAGCAAGGATAAATGACATGTTCTCTATGCCTTTGGTTATTTTTTTTAATCCTACAGAGAACCTTGATCTGCAGGTTACAACAGCCCCCAAATCCCAGAACTGTAACTAGGGGGAGGGTGGGGAAGAGGGGATAAATAGCATCCTAATGTTGCCAGTCTCTCAACCTTCACAAAGACCAATCTTTGAACAGAACAAGCCAGTTCAGGCTTCCTTTGCCTCTAAAGAAAGTTCCCCTTTCATTATTATAATGATCTCAGAATCTAAGGGTTGATTTCTGTAATTATACTGACAGGCAGTACAATCTGTGTATTATGTAGGAGACTAAAAATATTGGATGCAGAATTACCCTGATTACTAGAGAATGGTTCAGGGCCTTGTCCTGGTGCAGGGGTGGATGAAAGGCAGCAGGCAAGGTTTATTTTTTAAAACTTAATTGTGTTACTTTGCAGAGTGTGATTTACACAAATTTGTAAAACGTTCTCCTTTAGCTCTCTCTGATGAGGTGACCCATCTGTCAACAACATAATTGATTGAACAAATACTCACTAAATGTGAATCAAACACTAGAATAAACATGAAAGAATCTCTGTTTTAAAGACTACATTCAAGTAGGGGAAAACTATATGTGTATGTGTGTTTGTGTGTGTGTGTGTGTTGTGTGTGTGTTATTGAGTGTGTTTTTTCATGTGTTGTGTGTATGTTTGCAAAGTCAAAGTAATTTTAAAAGAAAGACATGGAACACCATTGGGAGCTTGTTAGGTAGAGGATAGAGCAAATATAATGTAGAAGGGCTGGGGATAAGCTTTGAAGGGAAACAAGGAAAAGAGAAAGAAATATGGAAGATTTATCCCTTAGTTTTGAATCTAATATCGAATTTGGAGTCAGCAAAGCTTATGGAGTCAGAAATCATACGACTATGATGTCACTTCCTGTCTTAGATACTTACTAGTGGTGTGACCTTGGAAAAGTAAATTTACTTCTATATGTATCATTTACTCCATTTGTGAAATGAAGGTTTCGATATTATTTTTCTGTTGTAAGGATCAAGGTTCAAATGGCATAACAATGGCACATATTATGGGAGTCATGCAGGATGACCTGTATTAACTGGAGAGGTGAGGTCAGGAATCCCCAGCAGCTCAAAGGGTTTCTGGAATATAAAATGTGTGAAGTAGAATCCTGGGTGAAAAATTAGTCTTAGAAAGGCAGATGACTTTCAGTTTCAGGATGAGCACCTATATTTTTTTAATATAGGTGAAGAAATGTCTCAGATCTGAGCATTTCCCCTTATTGTACACATAATGTTAAATTTAATTTTAAAGGAATGATTATCATAGAATTTTTAGAAAACTAGTGCCATCTTTTTTATTAAATAAAGGTATTATTTATTTTGAATTTTACAATTTTTCCCTTGATCTTAGTCCCCCCCCCCCCACAGAAGGCAGTCTATTAGTCTTTACATTATTTCCATGGTATACATTGATTTCAGTTGAATGTGATGAGAGAGAAATCATATCCTTAAGGAAGAAAAATAAAGTATAAGATCGCAAAATTGCATAACTTTTTTTTTTCTAAATTGAAAGTAATAGTCTTTGGACTTTGTTCAAACTTCACAATTCTTTCTCAGGATACAGATGGTATTCTCCATCACAGATAGCCCAAAATTGTCCCTGATTGTTGCACTGATTGAATCATCAAGTCCATCAAGTCTGATCATCACCCCCATGTTGCTGTTAGGGTGTACAATGTTCTTTTGGTTCTGCTCATCTCGCTCAGCATCAGTTTCATGCAAATCCCTCCAGGCTTCCCTGAAACCCCATCCTTCCTGCTTTCTAATAGAACAATAGTGTTCCATAAACATATGTATACCACAGTTTGCTAAGCCATTCCCCAATTGATGGACATTTACTTGATTTCCAATTCTTTGCCACCACAAACAGGGCTGCTATGAATATTTTTGTACAAGTGATGTTTTTAACCTTTTCCATCATCTCTTCAGGGTATAGATCCAGTAGTTGTATTGCTGGATCAAAAGGTATGCACATTTTTGTTGCCCCTTTGGGCATAATTCCAAATTACTCTCCAGAAAGGTTGGATGAGTTCACAGCTTCACCAACAATGTATTAGTGTCTCAGATTTCCCATCTCCCCTTCCAAGACTGATCATTGTCCTTTCTGGTCATATTGGCCAGTCTGAGAGGTGAGATGTGGTAGCTCAAAGATGTGCTTTAATTTTCATTTCTCTGATATATTGTGATTTAGAGCAGTTTTTCATAAGAATATGGATAATTTTGATTTCCTCATCTGTAAATTGCCTTTGTATATCCTTTGACCATTTGTCAATTGGGAAATGACTTGGTTTTTTTGAAAATTTGACTCAGTTCTCTCTATATTTTAGAAATGAGTCCTTTGTCAGAAAAAAAACTAGTTGCAAAAATTGTTTCCCATTTTACAACATTTCTTTTGATCTTGGTTACAGTGGTTTGGTCTGTGCAAAAGCTTTCCAATTTAATGTAATCAAAATGTTCTAGTTTGTTTTTAATGATGTTCTCCATCTCTTCCTTGGTAATAAACTGCTTCCCTTTCCATAGATAGGACAGGTAAAACTAGTCCTTCATCTCCTAGTTTGCTTATCATATTGGCAAACAAATGTCATCTTCAAATGAAATAAATTTTATTAGATAGGAACTAGATCTGTGATTCAGAGGCATAGAAGACTGAAGGTGAGATTACCATTTATATCCATGGACATTGGCAACTTCCTTGAAACTTAGAATCTTAGGGAGCTGAGTAGACTAGTTTTAAGATTAAATGAACACATGGATTTGATGAGACAAAAGAAGTTCTGTTTCTTACCCAATAAAAACTAAGCTCCTAGATGGTGTTCTGATTTCTTTTTTCCTTCTATTTTCCTATCTTAACACAGTTCTTCACACAGAACAGGCTTTATAAAGGCTAGTTGATTAAAACACTGAATGCAGGACTACCTATAGCTATTTAAAATATATGTTCACGAGGCAACAGAGAGGGAACCTTGGAATTTCATCCATGTTAACTTATGCAGATTATGTAGAGCATAGAATGAATTGAAGTATTGGCTAAATCCTCACAGTTTGTCATGAGAACAGCTAATTTGTCATATACAATGGGGCTGCTCAGAAACAAAAAGAAAGGATATCCAGGCTACCAAGAGGAGTGAGTTATTCCTTTTGGCCATCTTCTTCAGGGAGGTGTGAATAGCTACAACTGTACGATTGCAATGGAGATTCAATATCTGTGATCTTCAGGATATGGGAACAGAAGCCTAGAAGAAAGGCAGAGAAGACTTTCTTTCAATGAAGAGTCATAACTAGAGAAGAGACAGTCTTTCTCATGAAAGACTAGGAAATCAGAGTCTTTGGGACCTGATCACAAATTAATATAACATCTCAGAATAACAACATTTAAGCTGGAAAGGACTTTGATAGCCAACTAGTTCAAAGTATATATGAGGAATATCCACTATATAATAAACCATAATTCTATCTCTGCTTAATTACCTCCAGTGTGGGGTAACAGGGTTAGAAAGATTTTACTAACCACAGGCTTAAATTAGTTCCTGGTTTCCTTCACTCCAAGGCTCCTTGTTATGTCCCCTGGGGTTGAATGAAAGATGTGTTTTCATTCCTTCATAATGCCAGCTGGTGAGATTGTTGCCTCTGAATGTTTTCTTCTCCAGATTAAATGTGATGATTTCATTAAAAGACACTTCATATCACTGAAAAATAGGTTCTTTCACCTTAATGTAGGCTCTCTGTAAATATTTTTTAACATTCTGTGTACACACATAAGAAATGTCCATTTGGTTATTTTAAAAATTTTTTGTGAGTTTTAAAAATTAATTTTTCTTAACTTTGTTCCATCTCTTATCGTCCTTAAACACCCATAGCCTGGTTTTGACTTCTCCATCAAATGAGATTGCTTCCAATTGATCCTAATAGATTTGAGAGTTTAAACCACAAGTAGGTATTATATTCAGTCTTGATTAAAACAAGATTATATTAACTTTTCTTTTTTAAATTTGCAATAATTAAAAACACTTTTATTCTCTTTTAAAGATGACTATTTCATTGAATGAGATTATTAGATTTATCCTGTCAGTTTTAATGTGTTCCTTACCCATATCAAATGAACACATCTGATCATACTCTTTAGGTCCCTTTCTTTTGTGACTCAAATAGAAATAAAAAAAAAATTCTGGAGTCATTGGACCTTATTTTGGATATTGGACTTTTTATGGACATTTTTGCATGTTTACATGTTTACTATCTCTGTAATTTTGCCCACTTAATATTTCTGGACCTTAATTTCACTCATTTGGAAAATGAGTAATTTGAAAAAGATGTTCTCTGAATTTACTTTCAACTAGAATTCTATAGTCTTAGAAACTTTCAGATGTAGCTTCTCTTGACATAGCTTCTCTTTTTCTGGAAAATGAGGTTATAAAAATTCATTATACAAAGTTAAATGTAATTTTTCATTGCATTGGTTAGGAAACTATTCATAATTATTTATGTCAGTTGCCAGCTTTATTGTATCCCACAGAATTAGAGTTTAAATCAAATTGGGCAGTCAGGAGGCATAGTGGATAGCCCCCTGGATTTGAAATCAGGAAGATTCATCTTCATGTGTTCAAACCTAGTGTCAGACATTTATTAGCTGGAAAAGTTAGTGCCTCAGTTCCTTATCTATAAAATGAAATGGAGAAGGAAATGCAAATTGTGTATAACATCTTTTCCAAGAAAACTCTAAATGGTATCATGAAGAGTAGAAAAGATTCCTAGAGTCAACAAAAACTCCTAGAGGGCTTAGAATGGCAGCATAAGAGTTTCTTTCTTAGTTAATAAGCAATGAATAGGCAAGGAGGAATAATGGACAGTTAGCTATCAGGCAAAGGGTTGTGTTTTAGGAAAACTCTTCAATCAGCTTTGGGTAGTATCTATAAAAAAAATCCCTAGTGACAAAGAAACAAGTCAGAATTAATATGTAAACAACTTTGTCTAAATCTCCCTTTTTAGTCACCCAGGCAAGTTCATACAATTAAATAGTCTATGATTATGATTATCCTGGAGAGATCATCTTGCCCCACCTACTTAATTCTAGGAACTTATGAAGCTAGATCACATTAAGGTTATCCAGTTCCATGCCTGCTTGCAAAATAAAGCTACTAATAAGTTTAGAAACATAGCATTTATTGAGGACAGAAATAAACAGTAAAGCAAGAGAAAATAATCATCATCCCAAATACTAATTAGTAAATCTCTTTCACTTTTCTCAGAGCAGAGTTTGTTTTTTGAGAGCTCCAAAAATGTTTAAACCCTCCTTATCCTGAGTTTTAATTGCTTCCATTAACTTTATTCAATCATAAGCATTTATTAATCCCCTAGCATGTATAAGGTCTCTGGATATAATGATCTAAGAGATAATCCCTAGCCTAAAGAGGGTTACAGTTCAATTGGGGAGACAACTCACCAACAACCATAAACAAAGCAAGCTACATAGAGGAAAAAATGGACTCCCAATTATCCTTTGACATCTTGCTTTTTCAGTAGAATAGGACTTAACAGTTTCTGTCATAAGATGTATAGTGAAAAAAATAAAAAAATAAAATAAAATAAAATAAAATAAAATAAAATGTACAGTGAAAGTCATTTGCAACTGGCACCAAAATATTAGTGAAGGCAATATATCTAGAGTAGTTGAGACCATCAGCCCTTTCAATAGTCTAGTGATCTTTTGATTTTATGCCACAGTAATGTTGAACAATGATCCTGGAAAACAAAGATGCTGCTGCAATCCTTGTTACAATTACTGCCCTCATCTCCTTTTCAAGTTGACGCCTTACCTGGTCCTACATGAAAGTCAACACTTGATCATATTTGCCACAAGAATCCAATAAGACATCAGATAGCCAATGTGTATTTATTAGCTGCCTACTATATGGGGGATCCTGTGTCAGGAGGTAGTGATGGAGAGACAAAAGTTGAATGGAGTTGACAAAAGGCCTAGCCCGAATATGCACTAGTGGGGTGATAGACTGAGTGAATTGATTGCACTTCCCTGAAGTGAAGACTACTTGGAGAAGTCTGAGATGAGGTGTAATTTATGCTCTAATATAGAAGTTCTCAGAAGTTTTGTTTTCATGACCTATTTGCATTCTTAAGGGATTGACCTTCAGGACATCATAGTCTATTCAAAATGCATTGATTAAACAAAACTATTATAAAACTGCAATAATCTAGGAAAACAAAAAAAGACACAAACTGATCTCTGTCTTCAGGAAGATTGTATGCTACTGAAGACAGGAGAGAGAGAGAGAGCGCACACTGATAAGTAAAGAAAGGATGAATTACCAAAAAAGAAAGGCAACAGATGCAACGGAATGACTGATTTTCTCAGTTCATCTCCAATGGAAGTATGTGATAAGATTCTTAATTTCAGTCATAACCCTTTCACTAATGTGAAAATCTTTGGAAGTTATTTGTTTGGGGGAGGAGGAAAAATCCAGAAAAGAGTTCTTTTTAATTAATTGGAAGATTTTTTTATATGCTATGAGCTCTAGCTAAAAAAAAAAAGCATCAAACCTTCTGAAATGACAGGATTTCCAGAGTTTGAATTAAACATGGAGTTCTATTTGAACCTTTCCTGTTCCCCGTTTAAACTTGATTTGGCCTGGGGAAGATAAAAGAAACTTTGCTTATGTACCTGAGCAAGTTTTTGTTTTCTCCCACCACTCTGATCTGAGAATCTGACAAATGTCAAAGTCTCAAGAGGATTTGGGACCTTCCATTTTACCCTTGGTATCCCAGCCCAGCAGCATCTTCTCTCCACCTTATAACTGTATAGTTATTGAGAGCCATGGATTCTGTTTCATGAGTGTAATTTCTTCCTGCATAAAGAGAATGTCTTTAACATCCAGGGATTGAGAAAATGGCATTGTCAATAATCAGCAATTGTGAGTTATTCATTAGCAATAAGTGTTCTCTAAACTTGAGCTCACACTCACCTGGATTCTGTACATTCTTGTGGGAAAGTGGGTCACAGACTTGTGGAGGGATGTCTTGTACCAACCATTATTATTATATCACCTGGCAAAATACTTAAGTTGATCGTCTTCATACTTTTAACTGATTATTTTTGGAGCAGGTCAACCAGTGAGAGCTTGAAATAATGATATTAGAGAAAGCATGCCCATATTCCTTAGGAATAACTTGCAGGGCAAGCTCTATCTTGTCTAGATTTTAGAACTCAATTTACTACTAAAAGTGGAAATTTTTATTAGAATCCTCACAACTTACATGATTAACAGAAATAAACAAAATCAACATAAGACAAAAATAGTAACAGTGTTCATGACATTAACAATTGTGGAAATCAATATATATATATATTTATAAATATATGTATACGTATGTGTATGTTTTATCAACCAGTAAAATATTGTTTTATAAAATAATACTCCAGTTGATTGTCTATATAGTTTAACTTATTATTTTTGGATCACGTCAACCCATATTTATATAGATGGTGCCTGAATTGCTTTTTTTTTTAGCTTTTTGCAAGGCAAAGGGGGTTAAGTGGCTTGCCCAAGGTCACACAGCTCGGTAATTATTAAGGTCAATCCCTTAAGTGCAGATTTTTGTTCAGATCAGATTGCTCTGAGGGAGCATAATTCCCCAAACAACCTCTCATTCCCCTATGCACTTCTTTACTATGTATTGCAGCTTGCTCTTCTCCTTTGGCATTCAACATGCTCTTGGGGAGCATCACCCCCAAAATGAACCACGACCTTCATCATGTAGCTGGATCCACGTTAATCTGAGCCTAATAACTGTCTCATGACTGATCCCTTTCCCTTTCCCCCACCTTTCTTAATTGTGGTTCTCCCAGACCATAGTTCTGTGCTTCAATTTTTTGTCTTAAGAACTCTTTACCTTACTAAAGAACCTAACCAACAAACTTTTTTGTAATTTGTGAGCTTTTGAAACAACCTTTGAATTAAAATCTATGTCTTTTCTTAGAAAAAAAATTCTTAGACCACCATGATTTTCTGCTATAAAATTCAACTGGATGTTCACTAGAGCAAAACAATCCCTTCATTTTTAGCTAATTATCACTCAAAGTTCCAATAGAAGTTGATCCAATGTTTTTCATCTTCCTACTTCCCTCATTTCCCCTTTCCTTTAAATTCAAAGCTGATGATCTTTACTCCTTCTTTACTCTAAAATTTGAACCCATTCATCATGAACCTCTTTTATGGTATCTCTCTTAGTGATCTCATCAGCTTAAATTGGTTTAACTGGAGTCTATACTAATAACTTTGTATATATATTTGGAGATATATTTGGAGATATATATGCATGTATAAATATACAATATATATATATATATATTTCTATATATGTTTGTACATATATATTCTCTATATAGCTATATCTATATCTATTTAGAGATTATATATAAAACTATATCTATACAAATATTTCTATACATAGATATCCAGTTCTAGTTTCTTCCTTAAGCTATGCTACTATATCATAAAAAATGATAAATTTAGAAGTATATCATTCCTAGGTATTACAAATGTAACATCCTCAAATTATAATGCAATATTAATATCTTCCCTTTTCCAAAACTTTCTATTTCTGTTGAGGGTAACACTTTTTCGGTCTTTCAGAATTACAAGTTCAGTTGTATTTTTGATTATTTGCACTTACTCCTCATATCCAATCAGTTGTCAAATCTTTCTTTGTGCTAAAAACTATTCTATGGAGAACTCATGCAGGGCAAGTGCTCACAGGGGGATCCCCCTTCTGATCAGAAGAAATGATACAGGGACACTCTGAAGATATCTCTCAAGAACTTTGGAATTGATTGAGCTCTATGGAAGAACTGGCCCCGCATGGTGTGCCCTCATTAGTGAGGGTGCTATACACTACCAGCAAGGCAAGAATGGAAACAGCTCAAAGGCAGAATCCCAAAGGAGCTTTGTAAGTTTGGAGTAACTATCCCTGATATTCACATGGACTATTTGTGCCAGAACCTCTGTTAGAGCATTCCAAGCTCATACTGGTGTGATCAACCACAGAGGGACACCCTCTAATTTGGCTCTAACATACTGATGTCATTTTGATCTTTGATAATGAATCAGGGACAAAGAATCAGGGAAGTATAGCTTAGAGACCAACAAAGTCACTGTGATCAAGTATTGGAAAGGCTGTCATGTAGAAGAAGAAATATATACACACATTAACATGTACACATGTGTTTATAGACACAGACATTCATATATCCTATTTTTATTTATTTTTCTCTCTTAAATTTAGGTCTTAAAACAATGCATGTATCCAAATGTCAGATGGGATTCTTTCAGAAATGTTGTGCTACTAATCCTTGGATATCTTTAAGCAAATCTTTCAGAGCAATTTGGGGGTTATGTTAAATAAATCATTTTATTTATTGGTTGTAGATGTATCAGGGGCTTTCATCATCCTCATCTTTCCCATAAATAGTGTTGCTACTGTTGTTCAATCATTTCAACTGTGTCAGAATATTTGTGGCTCCATTTGGAGTTTTATTTGCAATGACACTGGAGTGCTTTGACATTTTCTTTTCTAGTTCTTTTCCTTTTTTTCTCTTCTTTTTTTTTTAACAGATGAGGACCCAAGATAAAAAGGATTAAATGATTTTTCTAGGCTGTAAATGTTTGAGGAAAGATTTTAACTCAGGAAGTTGAATATTCCTGACTTCAGAATAAATTTATTGTTGTTTCACCTAGTCATCCCTGAATTTTCTTAGTAAACCAAAAATGAAATAGTCTTTTATTTTAATTAAAAAAAATTAATTTAATTTTAAAAATTCAAATCTATGCCATATTTTTAGTGGTTGTGAAGGAAATATCTTCAAAGTTTGTAATCATCTTAAGTCTATGTCTTAAAGCATCAGGTTTGGTGAAGACAGACATATAAGAACAATGTTGAAATCTCTGGACTATGATCTCTAGTAACTAAATTGAAATTATTTTTCCTTACTCATTTCTCTATTTGCTTGATAATCATTCATTTCTTCTATATGAATATAAGATACTGTCTCATTACATTCTTCTTCCTTTGGCTACTATTTTCCCATTGTTTTTTTCTTGACATTATTTAAATTATTATTTAATATTTTACTAAAATTCAAGAGTATTGATTGAAAAAATTCTCAATCTCACTTCTGGTCTCACATTTACTATTCCCTAGTTCAAATCTTCCCTTTCCCTCCAAACACCTCTCTTCTGTCTGAAATAGTACATCAATAGTAATGAAGAATTTAAACAGCAAGATTCAGTGGTTATTTTAGGTGTATTATTTATTGCTCTCTGCCTATAGCTTTCCCTAAGGCTAAAGTGTCTTAAACTAGAAATCCATTCCAAGCCCTGCCTCAAAAATCATGCCATCAGTTTATCACATTGTCAATTTAGCAATTTTACTCAAATTCTCTTCTCCTTTCAAGGGAATTAGGATATGTTTTTTTTTTACAATTTAGATTGGATCTTGAAGCTCATTCCATGAGATAAAGGATATTAAGCCTTCCTAAAACTGCTAAAAGTTTAAAATGTATCAACTGAGATTATTTTATTCCTTTTTCCTTTTTCTCTTCTGTATTCCCAACGGGTTGTGATTTGGGGAATTGAGGTTGTGTTCTTTCACTATTTATAAATTTTTCAAAACATATTATATTTTATGTATTGCATCTCAAAAAAAATCTCAAACCTGGCAAGTAACTGAGAGGGCTCTTAGTATAACTCTCCCAAAAATACATTGCAAAAATATGGTCACTTTAAAGATATTAAGTGGAAGTGAATGATTATTGATTCATGATGTTCCATTTTGAGATGGTTCTAACCATTAGGAAGCTTTCCTAACAATTCACAATTGCCTTCTCTGTAACTTTCTTCAAACATTCTAATTATTTTGGTCCAAAAGGACTACCAGAGCATAAGTAACAAATCTTATAAGTGACAGGTCTACAGATACTTAAACATCATAAACATAATCCCTATCTCCCGTGTATTTCCAGTTTAAGTATCTTCAATATGCTTAAATTATCCTTTTTCGAAATGATCTCCTTCACTCAGCATTAACCAAATATATGTGCTTAGATGTCACAACATTAATCTTACATCAACTTCAAGTGTTCTACTTTCAAGATCAAAAATTCTGAAATTCCTTTATTTGATTATAATAGGCTTTCATTACAACTCTCCTCATGCTTTAATCCTTCAAAAACTATTATGACTTTCCTAGTACATCATCCCCATCTTGCTCTCATTTTCTTCCTTTTCATATTTTGTCTCTCTAGTTAACTGGTTCAATAAAACACTCCACTGTATTCTCACCTTCTGTGGCCCTTGTCCTATCATTGCTAATGACTTGCCAAACCCCAATACCCTATCAAACATATCTCATAGTTAGCTATAATCTCTTAAATGTGAGACATGATGGCTTTTTTTCTTCATTTTTATACTTCTTGGCTTCTTTTCAGAATTTGACATTAGTTTCCTTCTCAAGAACACACTATCATGTCTGGATTCCTGTATATTGTTTTCTTCCTTGATTTCTCCCAACTTCTATGACCATTCCTTTTTAGTATTCTATGATGAATCATTTTTTAACATCCACTATATAAATGTTACTGTATCTCAATGCCATGGGATAGTCTGAGCCTTTACAAAGGAATACATCATTTCCTTAACTCTACTTCACAAAATTCTAAGTTCCCTTTGAATCTTAGACCTTGAAGATTTTCATGAATTCCTCAGGTTGCTAGTGACAAATAAATATATTTATTTATTTTATATTAATTTTATATAGAATGTAATATTCCTCTGTAAAAATGTGTATTCATGTCCTATCAATACCTATGGCCTGGGATACTGAGAGGGAAAGTGATTTGCCAATGGTTACACACAGAGTATCTCAAAGGTGAGACTTGAATACAGGCCTTTTTGATTGGGAGCAAGTCCCTAACTTTTCTTTACCCTTTTGCCCACTCACTGATGAGGCAAGATGCCACCTTTCTAATGGTAAATTCTTCAACTTAAAAAGGTTGCAAGACAAGACCAAAGAGGAGAGAGTGCTCATTTATGATTTTCTGTTAGCAGATGATTGAGCACTCAATGCAGCCTCTAAAGCTGAGATTGCAAAAGAGTATGGAGCAACTCTTTGCTGCTTGTGCTAACTTTGGTCTAGCAATGAACATCAAGAAAAACTAGGTGCTCCATCAGCCGGCATGACACCATCTATATATGGAACCAAAGATTACACCTTGATAGAGGAGGACTCCTGCCTTCTTACGTGATCTATCCTCTGGTGAGTTCCAGGTAAGAGAGTATATTAGCAGAGCTGAGCAGCATAGACCTCTGAGTGATAGTTTACTTTTGTCTTATTGTCATAAACTTGTAGCCAACTTGAGCCATACTGATGAGTAGTCAGTAGTGAGACAAGTTAGCTTTACCTTAATGGTGAAAGACTATTGCCATAAAATCATACTGATGATTAAATCACAGAGAGACAAGTCTGGATATACTACATCATTGGCAATTTATTGGCACACACGTGCTTTGCCTGGCATTGCTAGAGCACCATAGTGTCTTGTTGATATGGGAAAAAGACACATTCATAAGGCCAAGGACTTCCACAGCATACAGGTCATCAAAAGAAATTCTGTTTCCTATTAAATCATGGTATCTGTCCCAAAGAATGGCTGAGTGCAGAAATTTATCTAACCTTTCAAATATTAGTAGTTGAAAGGGAGAGGGGAGGGAAGGAGGGACTGATAGAAGGAAGGGAAGGAAAAAGGGGAAAAGGGAAGGGGAAAGAAAAGGGATGATGAATGAAAGGTGAGAAACACATTGAGGAGTTCATATTCAGAAGCAAGGGGGGAGAGGTAGCATGGAGTAAAATGGAGAGTTAGTAATTTTAACTGTGAATGTGAATGGGATGAACTCTCCCATACAATGCAAGCAGATAGCATAGTGGATTAAAAACCAGAATTCTATAATATGTAATTACAAGAAAAAATTTGTAACAATGATATGTACACAGGGTAAAGGTAAAAAGGCTGGAGCAGAATATATTTTGCTTCAATTGAAGTAAAAAAAAAAGTGGTGGTTGCAGTCCTTATCTCAAACAAAGCATTTGCAAAATTAGATTTCATTAAAAGAGATAAGGAAGAAAAATTATATATTCCTAACAGGTACCATAGACAATGAAATAATTTCAGGACTATATGTATATGCACCACACGGTATAGCATCCACATTCTTAGAGAAGAAGCTAAATGAATTACAGAAACTATAGTGGTGGAGGACCTCAACCTCCCTCTCTCAGAATTAGATAAATCTAACCATAAAGTTGCAAGAAGGAAGCTAAGGAAGTGAACAGAATGTTAGAAACTTATATATGATAGACCTTTGGAGACAATTGAATGAGCATAGCAAAATGCATATTTTGTCTGTGGTTCATGACAAATACATAGAAATTGACCTTGTATTACAATATAAATAGCTCAGTATAAAATAAAGAAAAGCAGAAATATTAAATGTATTCTTTTCAGGTCATGATGAAATAAAAATCACTTGCAATAAAGGGCTTTGGAGAGATAGACTTAAAACTAATTGAAGCTAAATAACTTAATTACATTTTTTTCCAGATCTGATATTTTACTTTATTTTTTCCAATCACATATTATGAAAGTTTTTCAACATTCATCCATATGCATATGCAGATTTATGAGTTGCATAATTTACTTCCATCCTCCCTATCCACTTCCCCTCAACAGGCCAACAGCCTGGCGTACATTGTACATAAGCATTTGTGTTTAACAGGTTTACAGATTAGTCATTTTCCTTATGAGGAATTAAGGCTAAAGGAATAGATAGAAGACCTTAAGATAGAAGGAAAAATATAAGAGAAATTTTAAAAAAGTGAATGTGATATTCATTAAGATACTGTAGGCTTTTATTTCTTTTGTTTTGTTTTATTTTTTCTTCCTCTGAATGTAGATGGCATTGTCCCTAACAGATTTCTCAGTTGTACTAGCTCTCTGAACTGATGAGAGGAGCTGCATCCATGAAGAATAAACTAATTTTAAAGAATGAGTGGGTCAAACAATGAATCATAGGAAAAATTAATGATTTCACCTAAGACAATGACAATAACAAGATAACATATCAAAACTTATGCTGTATAGACAAAGCAGCTAAGAAATATAATGTCTCTAAATGTTTACATGAATGGAATAAAGAAATAATTTCAAGGAACTTAGCATAGAATGAAAATAGCTAGAGAAAGAATAAATTAAAAATACCCAATCAGAAATTCTGAAAATTAGGGGCGGCTAGGTGGTACAGTGGATAAAGCACCGGCCCTGGAGTCAGGAGTACCTGGGTTCAAATCTGGTCTCAGACACTTAATAATTACCTAGCTGTGTGGCCTTGGGAAAGCCACTTAACCCCATTTGCCTTGCAAAAAAAAACCTAAAAAAAAGAAATTCTGAAAATTAAAGGTGAAATTAAGAAAATCAAAAGCAAGAAATTGTTGAAGTAATTAATAAAATCGAGTTGACTTTACTAAAATGTGATAAAATAATTAAACTTCTGGTTAATTTGATTAAAAAAAGAAAGAAGAAAATCATATTACTAGTATCAACAATGAAAATCATGAATTTGCCACCAATGAGGAAGATATTACAGTAATAATTTAGAATTATTTTGCCAAACTGAATGCCAAAAAAATGATAATCTAAGTAAAATGGATAAAATTTTATAAAACTATAAACTACCCAGGTGAAAAGATGGGGAAATTAAATATTTAAATGACCCTCTATATTAGAAAAAAAGATATTGAACAAACCATCAATGAATTCCCTAAGTAAAAATATCTTCAGGGCTAAATGGAATCCCAAGTGAATTTTACAAAACATTCAAGGAAAGAAAAATTAGTTACAATTCTATATAAATGCTGTGAAAACATAAATGAAGAAGGGGGGGGTCTGCCAATTTCCTTCTATGACACAAATGTGATGCTGATATATAAACCAGGAAGAGCTGAAACAGAGTAAGAAAATTATAGATCAATTTACCTAATGAATATGGAAGCAAAAAAATTTAAATAAAATATTAAAACAATTACATCAAGTTATCACTAGGATAATGGACTATTATTGAACAGTATTTATATCAGGAATGCAGGATTGTTTCAATATTAGGAAAACTTTCAGCATAGTTACCATATCAATAACAAACCTGACAAAAATCATATGATTATCTCAATAAAAACTGAAAAAAAAATCTTTGGACAAAATAGAGTATCTACTCCTATCAAAAACACTAGAGAACATAGGAATGAAGAAAATATTCCTTAAATGATAAGCAGTATTTCCTCTGAAAGCATCAATAAGCACTATATGTAATGGAGATAAGATAGAAACATTCCCAATAGAATCAGGGTGAAACAAGGATGCCCGTTATGACCATTCTTATTCAATATTGTATTAGAAATGTTAGCTTTCATAATAAGAGAACAGAAAGAAACTGAAGGAATCAGATTCAGTAATGAAGAAACAAAATTCTCACTCTGCAGATGGTATGATGGTTTTACCTAGTGAACCCTAGATAATGATCTTAAACAATCTACTGGAAAGAATTATTAACTTTAACAAAGTCAAAGTATATCAAATAAATCTATGTAAATCTTCATTATATATATATATATATATATATATATATATATTATATGTGTGTGTGTGTGTGTGTGTGTGTGTGTGTGTGTGTGTATAATGTACAAGATGTAGCAGAAAGTGATAGGAAGAGAAATCCCCTTTAAATTACATTTTGACAACATAAAATACTTGAGGCTGCCTGCCAAAGCAGAATCAGAAACTTTATGAATAGAACTATAAAACACTTTTCTCACAAATAAAATCAGACCTAAATAACTGAGCAAATGTCAATTGCTCATGGGTACTCTGAGCTAATTTAATAAATATGACATTCTAACTAAATTAAATTGCTTATTTAGTGCCATATCAATCAAACTTACAAAAAATGACTTTTAGTGAACTAGAAAAAAAATAGTAACTAAATTCACCCGGAGGAACAAAAGATCAAAAATATCAAGGGAATTAATAAAAAAAATTACAAAGGAAGGAAACCTAGGAAAATGATCTGAAATTATAATATAAAGCATGATCCATCAAAACTGTTTGGCCCTGGCTAAGAAAAAAGATTGGTGGATAAGTGGAATATATTGGGTATAACCAAAATAGCAGTAAATGACCATAGTAATTTTCATACTAATAATATAGTCATCTAAGAGTTTGAGAACCCAAGGATCCCAGCTTCTTAGATAAACACTCAAGCTTTGATAAAATCTTGTGGGAAAACTGGAAGATAGTACAGCAGAAACTAGGCATAGATGAACATCTCCAATCCTATACCAAGATAGGGTCAAAATGTGTGATGGCTTTAGATATCAAAAGCAATATTATAATCCAATTAGGAAACCAAGGAATAATTTACCTATCAGATCAATGGAAAGTGGGGAAGCTTATGATCAAAGAGGAGATTTTGAACTTCATTTAAAACAAACTGGATAATTTTGATCACATCAAATTAAACAGTTTTTGCACAAATAAACTCATTGCAACCAACATTAAAAGGAATATGCTAAGTTGGGATACAATGTATACAGCTAGTTTTACTGACCAAAGACTCATTTATAAAATATATAGAGAACTGAGTCAAATGTACTTAAAAAAAAGTCATTCATCAACTGTTAAATTGTCAAAGAATATTGGAAGGCAATTCTCAGATGAAGAATTCACATCTATCTAAAATCATGTGAAAAATTGTTCTAAATAGTTATTGATTAAAGAAATGCAAATTAAAACTCTCAGTACAATCTCACAACTCTCACATTGGCCAATATGACTAGAGAGAAAAATGATCAATGCTGGAGGGGATGGGAGAAAACTGGGACACTAATGCATTGCTGGTGGAGTTATGAACTAATCTAATTTTTCTGGAGAGCATTTTAGAATTATGCTCAAAGGGCAATAAAAATGTGCATCCCCTTTCATCAAGAAACAACACTCCTGGGTCTATATCCTGAAGAAAGAATGAAATATGGTGAAAATACTACATGTCCAAAAATATTTATGGCAGAACTTTTCAGAGTGGTAATGAATTGGAATTTGAAGAGATTCCCATTAATTGGGGAATGGCTGAACAAACTGCTGTATGTGTATGTGATGAAACACTATTGTTCTATACAAAATCACGAGGGATGGGGTTTCAGAAAAGCCTGTACATATTTAGAGAAGGAACTGTGGAGTTTAAATGAAGACCAAACTTCAATTTTTAAAGTTGTCTTATCTATTATGTCATTTTTTCCTCTTTACGTTTTCTTTCTTCAGTTTTGATCTGGAAAAGAGTTCCCTGACCTAATTCTAATTGAAATGAGGAAAACATTGTACACCTTAATAGCAAAATTGTGAAGTGATAATTATGATAAACTTAGATCCTCTCAGAAGATTAAAGTACAAAGATAATTCTAGAGTCATAATTTTAAGGTTTTTTGAAATATTTTGGAGAGAGCTCCTGAGAAAGGCTGTTCTCCTGATGCCATCTTGACTCTGCCCTTCAATTCTGAAGAATTTTGATGGAAAATGCTATCTGCATCCAGAGAAAAATTATGGGAGTCTGAATACAGAATAAAACATACTATTTTCACATTTAAAAATTTTTATTTTCCCCATCTCATGTGTGTATATATACATATATATGTATATGTATATGTATATCTATATCCCTTTAGTGCTGATTCTTCTTTCACAACATGACTAATGAAATATATTAAACATGATTTTACATGTTCAACCTATATCAAATTACTTGCTTTCATGGGGAAGGACAGAGAAGTGAGAAGCAATGTGAAACTCAAAATTTTATAAAAACTAATATTAAAATATTTATTGTAATTAGAAAAAATAAAATCTTAAAATTTAAAAAATTAAAAAGAAAACTGCCATAATCAGTTGACTGATAAAATTTCAGAAACTTCAGAATTTAGAGAGAATTTTGTTTTCCATATGGCTTCTGATTTTAAGGAAGGTTTATTCAACCAACATTTAATTTTTATGTAATATGTTCAGCAGTCACACCCCAGTAAACCATCTCAGGAGGTGGACTAAAGTCAGGTTAAGTAAGGACATTGATCATCCTTTCTCCTTTGATGCAGTTGGAAATATTTGAATGTATGAACCAATTAATTTCTCTTGTGTATCCCAACTTTTAGCACAGTGAATTGAGGGGTTCAGTGAGGATAAACACTTGGGTGTGAGGGTTTGCCAAGTCCTTTTCAGGACTGCTCAACCACTTGATTACTTGTATCCAACTCTCACTTTGGTTCCAAGAATATGTGCATTGACTATATCCAGTAAATCAGTAAATCAGTAAATTTCAGCACAAACCACACTGAGGTTAACTTAAAGGTCTCAAAATTATTGTGGACTTGAGGAATGTCTATCCCCATCAAGGGAAGAAGTTCTTGGCAGAATAAGTCAATGAGTATACTTTGTTCCAGTGGTCATGCATGCAGGTGAAGAAGGAGCCATGGAGTACTGAGAACTTAGCATCACAGATGCCAAGGTAATCCATTGAATCCTGAGCCAATATCTGTCATCTTGACTTTACTCTTGCCACTGCTTTTTAGTGACTCAGTAAGAACAAATCAGACTGGTGACTATGCACAAACTCTGCCTCACCTAAGTCCAATTTACATGAAAGTCAAGACACCTGTGATGTCATTGATCTTTTTTGAAAATGAAGGATGAACAATAGCATAGTTATTAGAACATAAAATACTAAGACATGCTACACTAATATATCCATTTATGCATGAATCCATCCATTCATCAATCATTGTCTATGCCTCACATGATCCTTGCCTGCTATATAAAAGATAATTAATGAAGGCTTAGGGAGAACTAATAGAGTACTGAGACAGAAGTCAGGAAGACTCATCTTCATGAGTCTGCAGACATTTACTAATGGTGTGAACCTGGACAAGTCACTTAAGTTTCTTTGCCTCATCTATGACATTATCTGGAGAATGAAATGGTGAACCACTAGCACTTTTGCCAAGAATACCTCAAATGTGGTCATGAAAACTCAGACACATTTAAAACAACTGAACAAAATAATTGCTTATTAAAATAAAGTTTTGGTTAGATTACAATTAGAAACCAGTATGCTCTTCTAAATTGGAGGCTCTTAAAAGATTTGACAACAAAGATAAAGTATATGTTATTTTGGAGAGACAGAATTTTAGTAGTCCATTAAACCTTCCATGATGTTGATGATACAGTCCTGCTGCAAAAAGTTAGAGGCAAATGGTTTCTAATAATTAATTCTATAAGTTCCAGGATTATAGATTAACACCAGGAGGTTTTAAAGACATATTTTAGTTTAATATATCAGAGAGTTGGCTAGTGAGTTCAGTTTCCTTTGAAAGGAATGGATTTATCAAGAGAAGAAAGCAATGCATTTGTTCCACTTATTAATTCTCTTACTCAGAAAATCAGTTACAAATCTCTTTTCTTAATGCTGTCTTAGAATTCTCTTGTTCATTATCTCATCTGAGCTCCCTACCTCAATAATGTATAGAAAAAATATATTTTTTTAACTTAGAGTTCTTTTTCCTGGTCTCTTCATTTTACTATATCTTGATAGCACTCTTCCTCTCTATGACTTTCTTTCCTCCAGTTTTTTTTGATATATTGGTAACCTTTCTCAACAAACCCAATACTTAAACATTTAATTTAGCTTCCTTCTTGTCTTCTTCAGCATTAGGTTTTTCCCACTACACTATTATTCTCCCATTATCTCATTTTCAATTTCTGTCTGACTAAAGGATCATTTTCCCTATATACAGTTATGCCCATATCCACCTCTTTAAAAGTAATAATTTAAAACTCACATTATATTCTAAACATTTCTGCAAACTCTCATGCATTATTTCTTCTTTTTTTCTTAACCAAACCATTATTCTCAAAGTCATTATTTTTTTCTTTAATTAGTTTAAGTCTTTAAACTATTATCTGGTACTCGACTCATTGTTTATTTGAAACCGTCTTCTCCAAAGTCATACATCAACTTTTACTTGGCAAATTTCATGAGTTTTTGTTAAATTTCATCCTTTTTTTTCCTCTTGGCAATATATGAGATTATGAAACATTTTATTCTGGGCTATCTCTTTTAGCTGGATTTTGGGGATTCAAATCCCATTTACTTGTCTTCCTACCAATGTGATAGGGCAGTTAGAGGGCACAGTAGATAGAGCACTGGCCTTGGAGTCTGAAGGATGGGAGTTCGAATCCAATCTCAGTCATTTGTCACTTTTTAGCTGTGTGACCTTGGGCAAGTCACTTAACACTGAATTGTCCCACATCCAGGGCCATCTCTAGTCATCCTGATTCAAAATTGGCCATTAGATCCAGATGACTCTGGAGGAAAAAGTGAGTCTGGTGACTCAGCACAGCCCCCTTCATTCAAATCCAATTCACGTGCTTGTCATGGATTCACCTCCTGATGTCATGTTCTTCTTCAAGAATGAAGGACAAACATCATCACCACCAATGTGACTACTCTTCAATGGCTTTTGATGAATCATCACTTAAGTCATCCCGATTGTGTCTATCCACTAAGGGTCTTTCATGTGCTTTTCCTCCTATACATTCCTTAGGTCCATTTTTTCATTATTATTCAAATTCCCAAGTTTATAGCTCGAGTCTCTCACCGGAACACTAACTCCACATCATGAACTGAGGTAAACTATTCATCTCACTGGCATTTCAGACTCAATATTTCTAATCATTTTCCACCTCTCCTCACCTCCCCAAAATACTCATCTGCTGATCTTATTTTTGTCAAGGATAAAATCAATTCCCAGAAAATTCAAATTTAAAATTAGTTCCATCCTTGATTATTCCCTCTTAATTACCCTACATATCTACTTAGTTGTGAAGTCTTATCTATTTTTTAGTTTCTATAACCAACAGAGTTACTAACTTTTGCATGCTCTTAACTTCTCATTCTGGGAATATAGTAGTCTCCTGTTAGCTGGTTTCCCTGCCTCAAGTCTCTCTGACTATAGTCTGGACCATCCTCCATTCAGTTGACAATGTGACTTTTCAGAAAGTTATTTCTGATAAGAATACCACAATACCCCATCCCTCTTTTGCTTCTTCTCCTCAATAGTTCCCAGGTACTCTCATTATCTCTAAAATAAAAAAAAAATAATCAATAAATAAAGCCACAAGTTCAGATTTTAAATCATTTTACAACCAGTTTCTTTCTCCATTTTCTGTTTTCTCACATTTGATTCCCCTCTCCCATAAAAGCTACAATTCAGTGTCATGGCACTACATTCATTTTATAATCATATTAGTAATTTAGGACAGAGTAGTGCCCTATCAGTACTATGTTTGTTCTTTGACCAAAACTCTATATAATTTTGAGCCCTTGGAAGGCTTTGAACCTTCAGTTGGGTGTTCCCGCCATTTCACAGATTCCTGTTCTCCTCTCCTTGTGAAAGCATTACAATTTGATTCACCACTTTCTCTTTATGACTCTCTACTCTTCATTCTAGTTTTCCTGTATTAAAGATTGACTTTTATTTTATGTGCATTTTTTCAAAAATCTATATTTCTTGCTGATTTCTCTGAGCATGCACATTGGTCATTAAACAAATTCCACATTTTCTTCTCTTTCGTTCCCATTGAATTTAACTAGGTTTTATTCCTTCAGAATTACATCACTTGACTTCTGCTCTGATGAATTTACCAGGATCTGACCATCAGACATTCTCAGCAGATAGGTCAAATCAAGTTTAGAATAACCATAGGCATCCCAGTGGCAACAATGAGTAGAGCATGTCTACCCATGTAGGTAAAGACTTTCCCAAGAAAATGGACTGATGGCCGTGAAGCCAAGTGAAGCAGGCACCATGGAGGGATTTGTCAGACACTGTTAGACACTGAAGATGCCAAGGTCATCTACTTCATCCTGAGTCACCTAGAGTTTGGTATTGCCATTGGAATTTGATCATCTGGAAGAGTCTGATGATTGTGCAAATCCGTCTCCCTTAAATCCAATACACGCAGAAATTAAGTGTTGGAATCGGTCCTTTTGAAAAGTAAGGGCAAACAAGAGCAACACCTCTATCTTCTCATATTCCCCAGTGGTAAAATCAGGACATCACCTAATTACCTGGATTGTTATTTACATCAAATAAGGTACTTTGTATAAATCATTTAGAACAGTGTCTACTATAGAATAGATGATAATAAATGTTTCCTTTCTTTAGGTTTATTTTCCATGTAGAAATTTAGGCCATTGCATCTACCTCCTTCCCCTGTAAAACATTTTTTAAATCTATTTTCCTGCACTTAGGTTATGCTTGTATTTTTTTTCTCATCCACCACTAGTTCTAGGAGACAGAGGACCCTGTATCTCAAGAATCCAATTACTTCTACACCAGAATGAGCATTGAAGTTCTCACTCATTTCCCATCTGGTTAATGAACTTTAATTTCTCTATCATATTGACAAAATCTTCATCATCCTGAAAAACCTAATCAAATTTGATACTCACATCTCATTGCTACTGGGACCCCTCTGAATGGAGAACGGAATGAAGGGCTGCACAAACATTCATTTTGGAAGATTCCTCAAGCCATACATATATCCTTTTATTTCCATTGGTTGGACAGCTTTGAACTTTTTCATCAAGGCTCCTTCCACAGGGTATCATCCCTAGTTTTCACTTATATTTTTAGATTTCTTTTGTGCATTGTCTTCCCTGAATATATTGTAATGGGAATACTAGTCAATCAAGTGAAAAAAAGCTCTGGCATTGGAGAAATGAAGATCTGAGTTCAAATATGATTTCAGATTCATATTAGATTAATTATGTGATCTTGAGAAAGACAATTAACCAGAAGTTTGTTTAAATGTAACTTGAGATTAATAATAGCATCTACTCAGGGCTATTATGAGGATCAAATCAGATTGTATTGTACTTAGAACTAAGACATAGTAGGTTTCAAAAATAAATACTAGATATTTATTTATGATTACAAGTTCCTTTAGAGTAGGTTGAGTTTCTTTTTACTCGTATTTGTATTCCTAATTCTTAGGATAGTTCTTAGCATGTAGTAGGTGCTTAATAAATAATTTTTGATTGATTGACTGACCGCATATTCAAGATGATAAATCATTTGTGGTCTGCTTTTAGCAAGACCTGTTTCTAGCTCTTTTTATCTTTGATCAAAAATTTTCAGAATTCTTTCTCCTTCCCACCCAGATTTATTCTCAAGATGATAACTTCTTAATATAAAATGCTACCTTACCTCCTCTTCCAGTTGAAGAGGTATCCAGTTGCATTGGTAGAGGAAATGTCTTAACTGGAACTTTGCTATATCAGTGAAATAAAAAGTCTAGTTCCTATCTTAAGAAAGAATGATGTTTCTATCCTTTATATTCTATAATCTGCATCACTTTTAAAACATAAAACTGACCATGGCTCTTCTTTCTTTATTATTCATTTACAGAAGAGGAAGCAAAAATGTCAAATGGCTATATTTTATTCATCTGGGAATCCAATACTTTTTCCTGCCGCATTATGGACATAAAGTGGACTACAGACAAGCTGGAGAATAAATGGAGTACATTTGGATATGCAAACATACTAAACAATCCTTCTCTAATCAGTGCTTTTATAGGAAACTTTATAGACACACTCAATTGTCTTATCTTGGTAAAGAGAAATGATTTCCTTTTTCCTACTCTCTTCTTCTCTCCAGCCCCAACTTTACTGTGTTCTCCAAGGGAGGTTATTTTAATGGGAGACTGCAATTAGAAAGGCAGGGAGCCATTTGAGATTCAAAATTATCCTCCTGGGAAGCCTCTCTCTGAGAGCTTTTTGGCCAAAATTCAAGTTTAATCTTTGTTGAGTTCAACTGGGCAAATTTACCTGAAAATTTTACACAATCATCTACAAAGTACCAAGACTTTTCCTGACCACTCAGTACCAACCTTGTCTTAGAAAAAGTTGAATTGTATAATGAAGAAAATGAAAAATGAATACATTTGACCAGAAGATTTTTGCTTCAAGCATGCAAACCCAAAGCCTAAATTCATAATAATGATAATAATATTATCGAGCATTTATAAAACATTTTAAAATTTGCAAAGCACTTTTTTTAGATTTACAACAACCTTGTGCTATTATCTCCATTTTTTAGGTAAGAACATAGGCTGAAAGAGATTAAATTACTTTTTTCAGGGTTAAACAGTAAGTATGCATTTCATAATTTGAACTCAGGTCTTCCTGACTCAAAGTCCAATATACTATATACTACATAATTTAGTTTTTATAACATATGGGAAAAAATAAAGAGATGTTACTATATTTGTCAATTAGATCATATTTTCACTATACATTTTGTGAACTCCAATTAATCAATTACCCAAGTATTAAGTGTATTAATAGGACATGGGATCTCATTCTGCCTCTTCTCCTTAAATGTTGGGGCAGCTAGATGGCACAGTGGACATAGAGCACTGACTTTGGGACAGGGGGACAGGAGTTCCAATCCAGCCTCAGACATTTGAGGCTCTCTAACTGTGTAACCTCGGGCAAGTCACTTTTCCCTGATACCTCCCATCCAGGGTCATCTCCAGTCATCCTGATTCATATCTGGATACTGGATGCAGATGGCTCTCGAGGAGAAAGTGAGTCTGGTAACTCACCACAGTCCCCTCCCTGCCCCACTGAAGTCAAATTCCTGTACTTGTCTTGCCATCACCTCCTTAATGTCATGGCCTTCTTCAAGAATGAAGGACAAACATCCCCATCTCCTTAAGTGTTTAGTGACATGAGAAAGTCAATTAACCTCTATTAATATCATTTTCTGTTTTTCTTAGAAATAAAATATGGGAGAAATTATATCCCTTCACAAGTCATTAATAACTACAATAATAATATTATTATTAAACAATTGGCTTTCTGATTTTGTTTGACTTTTGTAAAGTCCTTGAAGATTGATAAAATACTTAACAAATATCAATCCATTTGATCCTTACAAAGGAAGATTCAAATCTCTGTTTTCATTAACATCTCAGTTGGAAGGTCAGACAGAACTTGATATTCTTTCTTGAGTTTCTTTCATTAAAAATTTCAGATTTACTAGTAATAAACCATTTTAAAATAATAAAAATTTACTCTATATTCAGGACAGTAATACTTCTGACTATCTTTTCTGACTATCTCTCTAATAAATGTCTTAATACAAGATTATTACCCTTTTTGTCATCACTTACATGTAAATAAAATAGTTCACCACATCTTAGGGCTCCCTGTTGTCTAAGAGAGAGAGAGAGAGAGAGAGAGAGAGAGAGAGAGAGAGAGAGAGAGAGAGAGAGATGCATTAAGGTCACCCTTGATGAAGAAAAGATAAGTAAGTAATCAGGATTTCATAAATGCTATTTTATTTATGGAATATAATCTTTCAAGCTTTATTGATTGTTGGCAGTTGCTTCAAATGTAAAGAGAATAAAAAAGTCATTTTGTGTTTAGTGGTTGTTGACTGTTAATATATATTATTAGTTAATAAAAACAAAAAATGCAATTATAACTCACTTTTCCCCAAAGTAATCTTATATAAATGTCAAAATAATTCAAGATTTCCTGATAGATAGAAAAGATAAACTTCTTAAAATAATCACATAGTTATTTGTTCAAATATTGGCATCAGATTGAGTCATAAAACAAAAAGATATATGCTGATGAAAGATTTTGGGGAGTGTTATGTAGGATGATCAGCATAGCATTACAACAGGAATTGTCTTCTGTCAGTAAGGCTTCTAGAAATTGCCTTTGGCTGATGGGTTTTCGGTCATTGTATCAAGTCCTAGTATTTTGGAAAAACATTTAAGTAAGATTTACAATCACTCAAGAGTTCATATTAACATTTTACTTAAGGAAATCAAGCTGATTAAAAATGGTTTGTTGACCAGGCAAAGATAATATACCTGGTTCAATAAGACATAAAGATGATTTATCATGATTTTCTATCTAAATACATAGTTATAGTTAATAAACTCTTTTTTAAACATCGACTAAGTCACAAAAAATATACTAAGTGTTAGGTATAGAAATAACAAAATGAAAGGTAGTCCTGCAATAAAGATTATTCTTTAATTAAATCCAATATTTTTATTTCATTTTCATTGTGCCTCCAGTAGAGTAGAGTTAGGTGGAGCCTAGACTTCAAGTTAGAAGATCTGAGTTCTAATCCTACCTCAGATACTTACTAGCTGCATGATCCCATCTTCCACAGTTTCCACAACTGTGAGATGAGCTGGAGAGGCAAAGTCTTGTATCTTTGCCAAACATCCCTCAAATGTGGACATGAAGACTGAAATGACTGAACCATCCACAACCAACCCACATTTAGCAAAATGATTTGTGTTCATTGTTATGAGAAGGTATTCAAAATTGAAAGAATTATCCTAGGAGATAAATGGATTTATATTTATATAATATGGGTTATATTATCTCTCTTACATATGCTAAAGAACTGATCTGAAAGTTCAATTATGTATTTAAAAACAGAAGAATATTTAAAATGCAAATATATGAAATTATAATAATTATTTTTAGATTCTTAATATATATTAAGAATCCTAGTCTTAGACGAGTCCATGGAAACCAACCAGGGATGATAACATCATTAATAAATGGTCTTCTATCCTTCCAAAAGAGGTCGCTAGTGTTGGGGAATTCCTTAACCCCTATACCAGTTCATTTCATCTGAGAATAACTCTACTATGTTAATAATTCCTATGTGTGTTTTAGGGTAAAATGTAATACCTTGAACCCTTTTGAGGAATAACAGCTTTGAGAATACTTAGAATCAATCACACAGCTTGACCCCACACACTATACAAGTTTTTCCTCTCCTTTAAAAATAAAACATATATGTTATGGCTTTCTTTATATTCACCATGATATTTGTTCTTATCCTGCTGGATTTTCTCAAGTGTGTCATTATCCTTTTAATGTTTTGTTACCTAGATTCAGCATATAAAAGAGAACACCAAGTTTATTACTTTTCTCATTTGGGCCAATGAAATTCTACTCCTGCATTTCTTCCTTTACATCTACAGTAGCACACTTTCATTTTCAAAATTGTATAATTTCAGAGCCATATGGGACTTTAGAGGCACCTAGAAATCTTACAAATGTGGAGGTTCAATGCTCAGATAATTATCTAAAATAACATGAATATCCAGTACCAGAGAGAGAATTTCAACCCAGATTCTCTGTCACCAATCCACACATCTTTCTTCTATACGATACTTCCTTCTGATACTATAATTTCAAAGGCTGATAGATGATGCAGTGGAAAAAAAAAAAAAAAACACTACTCCTGGAGTCACAAAGTACTGAGTTCAAATATGGCCTAAGACAATTGAAGCTTACTATTTGTGAGACCTTGGGCAAATCACTGAACTCTGATTGCCTTGAATCCAGGGCCATCTCCAGTCCTCCTGATCTCGATATGGCCACTGAACCCGTATGGCTCCAGAGAAGAAAATGGGGTTAGCAACATAGCACAGTATCCCTTCACTCCAATTCAGTCCTCATGCTTATTATCATGGTATCCCATCTCCGATACATCTGTAATTTTACCAGTCACTGGGAATATGGGAAAATGATGACAGAAGGTCTTGAGTAAGTATCCTATGAGACGTACCAATGTGCTGAACTATCAGACTTCAGTTAAGGCTACCAAAACAGGAAATGGAGTTCTCTAGCCACTTCAGAAACTTCTTGTGTCCCACAACGAGTACTAGACAAGTAAGTCACAGTGGTTAGCCAGAGAAGTCCTGTACCAAATCCACTGGGGAATGGGAAGTCGGTTTGAACCTTTCACAAATTAACAAATGTGCATTTGGGATCAAGAAAATCAAGGGCATCAGAGAGTAAAAATGGGCCTATCCCTTCAGAAATGGAATCTCTCATAATCTTGTAGAAATGTTTACATGAAAAATGCTGTTTTATTGCTAATATTCCATAACACCAAGTAGCTCAATATTTTTTTCACAGCATGAGCCAGTGATTTATTTTATGTTTGAACTCTCAGGATGACTTAAATTATTAGCTTAAATAACTTTTTAGCTTTACCTTAACTAGAATTTTTGCTGTGTTCCATAGTAATGAAAATACTGTGTATCAGCTAAACATACAGAGTGAGTCTAGTAGCGTAGGAATAAATTAATTACTGACTAGAGTTGCAACACTTTGGCATATATGTTAGTAATAAAAAATAATACGTACATTAAAGGAAATTTATTCCATGGAAATGTTTGGCTTATTTGATGTATTTTTCAACTCAATTGACATAATAGTCTTATAGGTACTTTTAGCATCATATTGCTGTTGCAATGGTGATAGATAATGAGTGATTTTCTCAGAGAAGCTGAGGAGCATGGAGAAAGGAACAACCTTAGAGTCCTGGAAAAATGAAAGGAGTAGTAGGAATAGGAGTAGAAGCAGCAGCAGCATCAGTAACAGTAGTAGTAGCAGTAGTAGTAGTAGTAGTAGTAGTAGTAGTAGTAGTAGTAGTAGTAATAATAGCAGGAGTAATAGTTGTATTAATGGTGGTAGTAGTGGTAGTAGTAGTAGCAATAGTAGTAGTAGCAGTGGTAGTAGTAGTAGTAAGAAGCAAGAACTTAATATAGGTTTGCAAAACAGTTTATAAATTATTCATCCATTTTATCCTCACAAACTCTTACAATTAGGGGTTATATGATCTTCATTATACAGATTATAAAATTGAAGCAGACAAATTAAATAATTTGCTTGGGGTCATGCTGGTAGTAAAGGTTTGGGGTTATATTTGTACAAGTGACCATAGAGCCAGGGCTCTACTAATTGTGCTACCAACCCAACTATTCAGCTTCCCCAATATGTTATTAGGTTTGTGACTGTGGGCAAATCACCTAACCTGTCTAGTGTCTCAGGATATTCTTTAAAATTTTTTGATC